>NC_004330.2:1150000-1157500 GCF_000002765.6 Plasmodium falciparum 3D7 | reverse complement strand
TATAAAATCATTGGAACTCATATAATCTTTGAATACATGGGGAACATTATGATATTGTCCTAAAAATTCAGGTATACTCATAATTTTTTTTTTTTTTTTTTTTCTTTCTTCATTTCCTAAAACGAATTTCTCTTTTTCTTTACACCATACCATTAAAGGATAACCTCCAAAGGGGTACATTGTAACAATATAATTATGAAAAAAAAAGAAGGAATCCATTAAAACAATGTTTCGATGACATAAGTGTTTAGTTAAATGTCTTTCTAATTTTATTCCATGTTCATATGTTATAAAATTATTAAAAAAAGGATTAAAGAATGTTTCCTTTGGACATATATATATTTTTTGTATTTTTCTTTTTATTGAATTCTTTTTTTTTTTTTTATAATTCATTTTTTCACAACTCCCGTCATTACCTTCTTTCACATATATCATATTAATTATTTTGTATTTTTTATTATATAGTGTATATTCTTTTGTTATATTTGTAAAATATTCTTTTGGGCTACATACGGGTATTTTCTCTTTATCGAGTATTTCCAGTATTTCCAATTTTTTCTTATCATTATCGTAATTATTATCATACTTATTATCATAATTATTGTCATAATTATTATCATAATTATTGTCATAATTATTATCATAATTATTGTCATAATTATTGTCATAATTATTGTCATAATTATTGTCATAATTATTGTCATAATTATTATCATAATTATTATCATACTTATTATCATATTCATTATAATAACCTCCATTTTTTTCTTTTTCTCCTTCCCTTTCCTTTGGTACCTTTTCCTTATCACACAAATCATACACCACCTTTAATGTATCTCCTTTTTTTTTCCTTAAAAAGGATGTGAGACAATCATTTAATTCTTTTACCTTCTTCAAAATTTGTACATATTCATAATTTACAAAAGTGTATATTTTTCCGTTCTTATCATTCTTCTCATCAAAACAAAAATATTTTTTTTCATCCTTCTGATCATATTTTTTAAACAAATCTTCGACCGAAACATTTTGAACGTTGGATTTGATGTTACGTAGACGAACCATCTTTCTTAATCGTGTGGAACATTTTTTTACTTTTCTTTTTTTCAGAATGTTTCCTTCTTCGATATCTATAAGACATTTTCTTTTCTCTTCTTTTCCTTCTGTGTCGCTGAAGGAAATAAAATTAAAAACATTATTCTTTCTTTTGGTAATGTTGTTAAAAGAGAAATCGGATGAGCACTCTTGTTGTCCCATATGGTATCTGAGGTGTCGTGTATTTAGATAAAAACTCATATTATAGATAGTATATATATATATATATATATATAGTCATACCTTTAAGGCAATAAATAAATAAATAAATAAATATATATATATATATATATAAAAGCATAAATATTTTATACTTGCACACAAAATATATTATAATGTAACATAATATAATGTAATATAATGTATGTTTTTATTTTTATCATTATAAAATTTATATTATAAGTTTCAAGGACATGAGGAGAAAAAAAAAATAAAATAAAATAAAATAAAATAAAACAAATACATATATACAATACATACATACATATATACATACATACATACATATATACATATATATATGTATATATTTATTTATTTATTTAAAAAATATTAATAAATAACCCAAATTAATAACATTATAACAGAGAAATATTATGTGAGTCCAAAGAAACATGAACACCTTTTTATTTTTTGTGTCCACATTTTTTTCTCTACGAAAAATGTATAAATTGTCATACGTCAAAATGTTTATATAATATGTATCACATAAAAAAAAAGTTATGGGATAGGGGGTTTACAAATTAAAAAAATACCCTCATTCACAAAAAAAAAAATATATATAAATATATATATATATATATATATATATATATATATATATATATATCATATATTTTTAGATAATTTTCATTTTATTTTTTATTTTAAGATGTTGATTTTATGACCCTATGTGTATAAGTATACATTAAAATATATAATATAATATAATATAATTGTATTATATGTTTATATTTTCTTTAGAGGTGTATTATATTTGAACAATAAAAATTTTTAAGAATAAAAGATATTAACATTTAATATTACGTTCAAGGAAAAATAGTATGTTCTTCCTCTTTTGTCAACATGTAATATACCATAAAAAAAAAAAAAAAAAAAAAAAAAAAAAAAAAAAATATATATATATATATATATATATATATATATATATATTTATTTATTTATTTATATGTATAAATTTTTTCTAATATTCTACTGTTTGTTATTCTTCTCTCTATATATATATATATGTTAATATACAAATTGTTTTCCTTAAATGAATTTACATAGTGCCATATATCCTTTGTACAAATTAGTAATCACCAAACCAACACACAAAAAAAAAAGTGTTCCTTTATATTGGGTAGCATTAAAAAGTACGAGCATTAATAATGTTGAGGGAAATATAAAAAAATGCAAAAGGTGGAATGAAGAATGTTACAAATTAAAAAAAAAGGTACCCAGTAAAAATGAAGATGATATAGATATAGATAAATTAAATTATATGATAAGAAAAGAAAGAGAACGAAAAAAAAAAAATAAAATAAAGGAAAAGGATAATAATAATGATAATAATAATGATGATAATAATAATGATAATAATAATGATAATAATAATGAAGAAGAAGAAAAAAAAAACTATAAAAAAGAAGGATATTTTAAATATCATGATTATGATTATGATTATCATCGTGATGATGTTATGAAGGCTTCAATACATATGAACAAAAAAGAAAATATATGGAATATGTTTAATTTGGATAATAAAGGATATATAAAAAACGTGAATATAAAAATTAATGATACACATTTAATGGATGAATGTATAAATTATTGTAATACATGGAATATTCAAAAAATTTGTTATAAAAATGTAGCAAATAATAATATACATATAATAGAAAAGTTGGAAACAACACCATTGGAAAGGAATAACATAATAAATGACAAAATGGATAATATAAATAATCAAGCAAATAAAATGAATAGTACATATAATAATAATAATTATAATAATAATAATAGTTGCTATAATTATAACGAGATCAAAACTTTTGATCATCAAGAAAAAAATATACATACACCTACCAATACCAATGATATATATGATATAAACAATTATTATGATATTTTAGAAAATGAACATTCTCTAGAAATTATGAAAAAGAAAAATAGTTATAATAAATTATTCGATGAAAACGATGCACGACTTAAATGGGATACACAATATGATACATACTACTCGAATGATGACATAAAATATTTTAATCAATATAATGATCACAATTATTGGAATTATATATATACTTTAGATCTAAACAAAAATGTATATTTAAATGATCTGGGAAGAAATAAACCTATTCAGTTTTTAAATAAATTTCAAATCTTACAAATACTTTATGAAAACATCGACAAAGTACTAGAAACAGATAATCTTAACATGTGCTATAATACAGATAATATTAAAATATATGATAATTTTCAAAAGAACAAAATTTGTGTTCGTAATTTCACAAATTTCGATTCTGTAAAAAATCAAAAGGATCTTATTCATCCACACCATCAAGGTAATAATTTAAAAGAATTAGACAAGGGGGAAAAAAAAAAAAAAAATTCAGTTCATTATTTTGAAGAAGAAATATTATTAAAATATATTATAAATTTTAAATATGATAAAAATAAAGAAATAAACGAAATTGAAAATCCTAATAAAAAACATGATAATGTAAACTTCTTTTATCATATATTAAATAGAATAGAATTTATTAGTGTATCTTTTAATTTAAGAGAAAGCATATTCATTTTATGCTTTTTTTATTTATATAATTTTTTATCTTTTGAAATATTAAATAAATTTATACAAAATATCTTATTACACATACATGATTTAAATATTGTACAAACATTAATATTGTTAAATATATATGGTACATTTAAAAGTAATTACGAAGATGTAATTCATCTTTTATTAATGTATTTTTATAATATACAAGGAACACACTTATCTAAATATAATTTAAAAGAAAACAAAATAACAAAAAAACAAAATAAAAATGATCACAAATTTGTTACATATTATAATCATGATGAATCTATATGTACTCATGACATACCTATGAAGGATAATACTTACAATGTAACATATGATATGATATTCCTAAATATATGTCTTCAATATAATATCCATATAAATAATTCTCTAATGCTTTTTTTTACAAAATATCATATACATTTTTATAAAAATAAAATAGATTCTTCATTAATTCCCTTTCAATGTTTTTGTTTTTTGACTGACGGAAAAAATGAGCACTTATTTTTTAAAACATTACAAAGTTTTTCATCTTTATTAAACACCCATATTGTTCAACAGACATCACCAGGATTAAGACATATTCTAAAGAATCTTCAACAAAATATAACAACACCAAGGTTTACTATAGAACAACTGAGTAAGATTATTAGTGCTCTTAATTTTTTGGATATCGAAAAGTGGATTAGGCACATGTTTACATATATCAAAAGGTATAATTATATGGGGCTTCCAAAAGTTGGGGATCATATCAAAATATGTGATGATATCAAAACATATGATGGTATCAAAACATATGATGATATCAAAACATATGATGGTATCAAAACATATGATCATATCAAAACATATGATGGTATCAAAACATATGATGGTATCAAAACATATGATGATATCAAAACTTATGATGATATCAAAACATATGATGATATCAAAACACATGATGATATCAAAACACATGATGAGATCACCAAACGTACTACATTCGAACCTCCCCACTCTTGTAATCACAAAGAACAAATATTTAAAAGTGAACACAAATTAAAACCTACTTATAAAGAGGAAACGAAACAAAACCAACCTTTTAATAAACATATAATAAATGCTAACATGAAAGTAATAAACTTCCTTTTTTTTTTTAATATTGTTAAAAATATAAATCGATATTTTCTTTTTCCCTTTTATGATAAATATGATTTATATGAACTATTAAAAGATGAAGTATTTCCAGAATATAAAATAAAATACCAAGATGGTGATATCACATTTTCGTGTTTGGTACATACAGACTACAAATTAGTTAATCAATATGAGGATGTGAAATTATTTTATAAAAAAGATGTAGATAATGATATATGTCATATGCCATATAATGTAGAAAACGATCAAGTGTATTCTTATGGGGAATATCACAAAACAAATGAAACAGATTGTTTGATTAATTTAACAAAAGACGATGTAAAGAATTTATTTATAGATAATAATAACAAATTAAATACATTTTTATATAATTATAAAAAAATAAATATACAAAATATTCCTTTGAAATTTATTGTAGATATTATTTATTTTATAAATAAATATGGACAAATGATTATACCTTTTAAAAATAATATAAATATAAAAGAAAATGATGATATAAACGAATATATCTTACGTATCTTATCTTTTTGTTATTTAAAAATTTATGTTCTTCTAAATTCTTATAATAACATTTCAAAAGAAAAGAAATATATATTATCACATCTTTATAAAATAATAAACAATTCTTATTATTTAAATAATGATATCTTAAATTATATACCAACATCATTATCTACATTACATAAAGATATGCATATGATATGTTCTAAAAAACATTTTAATTTATTAAGTTATTTTATATTAAATCTAACAAAAAATCTGTTACCAAAAACAAAAAATCTATATTCATCCTATCATCAGAATGTTATAAATTCGTATGTACAAAATATAAATATAAATACAAATATAAATACAAATACAAATACAAATATAAATACAATTAATAAGAACTATTACAAATTAACTTATTCAATATATAAAACACTTTTGTCAATCTATTATAATTTTTTTGATTATATAAAAGAATCTTTTGATATATTAATATTTCTAAAAAATTCAAAAAATATATTTTTTTCTCTTTGTATATATTTATATAATATAGCAAAAATAATGATGTTAAAGCATCCATATGACATGACCTTACAATATTATTTGTCTTCCTTATATAATATAAATATAAAAATAAATAATAATGGCAATATAAATAATAATGATAATAATAATGATTTATATATCCCTTTAGAAATATACAAATTAATTTTAAACTTATTAAAAAAATGTATATCTTTTTTTTATTTACACAAAGATAATATTATACAACACATTGTAAGTAATGATGATGTTATAGACTTTCTTAATACACTTTCTTATTTCAACATATCTTTGTATTATTATAAATACTTATTAAATATTATACAAACAAATGATACTATGCCACAAGAAAAAAAAACAAGTGACAGAAATCATATAAATAATACATATAATACGGTTATGTCAACATATGAAGAAGAAACAACATGTACATACTACCAACAGTATCATGATAATATTTTTTCTTATTTTTTTAAACATCTTATTCAAATAAAAACAAATTGTATAAATGATTTAAACGAGAGCAATAAATTAATTCTCTTCAAAACATTAACAAAATTATTTGTTTTTAATAAATATAAAAATGTTCTTCATATGGATCACATCACTATATTATTAAATCAAATTATGCATTTTGTTATAATTCATCATATGTATATAAGCAAACATAATTATTTTTTTATAATATCTTCTTATATAAATCTTAAGAAAAATTATGATATTGTAAAGCAGGACAAAACATTTAATCATACTGCATATCAAAAACTAGCACATATATGTGAACAAATCATAATATGATATATTATTGTTAAATAAAAATAAGTAAATCAAACAAAATATAAAAATATTCATGGTATAATATTAATATAATTTTATATATCTTATTATATGATCCTTATAAACGTACCTTTTATTATATCATAATTAAAAAAAAAAAAAAAAAAAAAAAAAAAAAATATATATATATATATAATATATAATATTACACGTAATATATTATATATATATATATATATATATATACCATATAGTAAATTATTTTTTACATAAAAAAAATATTATGTTTTTTATTAAAAGTATTTAATTGTTTTATATAAATAAATATATTAATATATACATATATATATATATATATATTTTTTTTTTTTTTTTTTTTTTTAATTTTACAGAGATTCCTATTATTTTATGTGGTATTGCATGTATACACTCTATAAAATGGTCCCAATAAAAATATTGTAATAAGTACATAAGCATTTACATAAACATTGACATATATATATATATATATATATATATATATATAATATAGTAAGAATAAAAAGAAAAAATTAACTCGTAGGAAAGAAAAATGTACGCTGGTATTATTATTATATAGAATATAAATATAATATATACACATAAACCAAACAAATTATTTTTATTATTATTATTATTATTTGTAAAAA
>NC_004330.2:1137500-1147500 GCF_000002765.6 Plasmodium falciparum 3D7 | reverse complement strand
ATTTTTTTTTGTTGTTGTTGTTAAACCTTGGAAAAAGTAAAATGATATTACTTATTAATATATAAAATAAAAACTAATTTTTTTGACCTAACATGGAATAACAACATAATATTATCTTTATATATATAATATATACATATATACATATATACATTTTTTTTTATATATTTAAAGTTTTATAAAATCGAATTTTATTAAATAAAAAAAGAAAAAAAATCTTGCTTGCTCAATATTTATTTAATTATTTATTTATTTATTTATTTATTTTTTTTTTCTTTTTTTTTTTAAATTTATAATTAAAATATGTCTCCAATGAAAAAAAAATATAAAAATAATAAACAATCCAAAGATTTAATAAAAGTCAAAAATAAAATGAATAAAAAAAAGGTATGAACAAAATAAGGAAATTGTAAATAAAAATATGTGGAATATAATATATCATACGACTGTGTTGGTATATTTTTTTTATATTCTGATTTATATTATATAATTTTAAAACCGACCGAACAATATATATTATATATATATATATATATATATATATATATATATATATTTATATGCTTATTTCTTATTTTATGTCTTTATAACATTACAAATGTATTAACCATACATTATACATAAATCTTTCTCTTTCAAAGATCAAGCCAAATGATAAGGACGACGATTTGGTTATAGGAAATATACCAGAATTAAATAAAGAGACAAAAAAGAACCTCCCAAAAATAATTCAAATAAAAAAAAATACAAAGTAAACTCTGAACAATAAAAAAAATACATACATATATATATATATATATATATATATATTTATTTATTTATTCATTTGTATATATTTTTTGTGGTATATAGAAAATTAAAAAGGGAAAAAGAATTATTAAGCAAATTAAATTCTGAGGAAAAACAAAAAGCAGAGCATATACTTAAAGTACAAAAAGCCATTTTGAAATCACAAGGACAAAAAGTTTATGTAAAAATAAAAAATAGTATATCCTAATATAATATATTTATGTTATATATGTATATATTCATCTACTTTTATGTATTATATTTATATATACAAGTATGTTTTATTTTATTCTATTTATGTCTTATTTTATTCTATTTAGAATGAAAAAAGTCTCAAGAAGAGGCAGAAAAATATGCAGACCAAAAAGGATAAATCCCGTATGAAATGGGAAAACAAAAAAAATAAAGAGCAAAAAAATAAAAATAAAAATAAAAAAAATAATAAAAATAAAAATAAACATAATAAAAAATAAAATATTAAAATGGAAAAAGTTATGTATAATTAAATTGTCACATGGTTATTATATGAAAGTATCAACACATAAAAAAAATAAAACATATACATATATATATATATATATATATATATATTTATATATATATATACATTTACATATATATAATATATGTGTGTATATATTCACCTACCTAATTTGTGCCCATCCATTTATGATCATAAACCGAAGGAGTGAAGCAAATTGTTTATGTAGGCAACAAACCCAGCATCATTCGTTATAGGCTTATATAAGTGAGGAGGCAAGAATATTTTTTTTCTCGAAATAATTCCAAAAAAAACTATGAACCACCACAATATATGTATGATAAACAAAATGAAGCGCACAGGAAAAGAATTACATTCTGGTAAAAACATAATATCTATTGTTAACAAATATAACTGAAAAAGATTAAAAATATGAATAATCCTTATAATGGTTGGTATGGTTTTACATAAAATCCCTAAAATATGAATAAATATAGCAGAATTCTGATCATATATTTTATTATTTTCTTCATCAATAGTAACCGTATAACCAATACAAGTAATTATACAAATTATCCCAATCAAAAACCATAAAGAACAAAACACATATACATTTGAGGATCCAGCACAAACAATTTGATCTTGTATACGTAAAGAAGAACTATGATAACCACTTACTAATGTTATAGATCCTATTATATAACAAAAACCAATCCAAAAATAATATGATATAACACTTAATTTAAATACTTCACTCGAAAAAGTATAAAAACAGCCATTCGATAAATCACCTGTGTGCAAATTCTTTTCACCAATTAAACTACCCTCAACACTATCACCACTCTCAAAAGAATCATCCTTTTCCATTTATTAAAAAAAAAAAAAAAATATATACATATATATTATATATATATATATATATATATATATATATATATATATATATATAATATATATATGTATATGCTTTAGTTGTGTAGATATTTTTAATATATGCTTTTATATCTTTATATTATTTTTTCATTATATACTTAATTACTTATTTGTTTAATTATTATATATATATATATATATATATATATACTTTCTTTTTTATGACTGTTCAGGTAAAAATACATTGAATTTTATGAACAATTCATAAAAAAAAAAAAAAAAGAGGATACGTAATCCTTTTGTTTTTTTTTGGTTTTTTTTTTTTTTTTTTTTTTGTCGTATATATTTTTTTTTTGAAGTATTTTAAAAAATATTTTATCATTCGAAGAATCAAAATATAAATATATTAATTTTGTATAATTTTGATTTATTATAATAACATAAAAAGAATATTTATTTTTAGGGTTCATTATAAATAATGAACATAATATATGAAGAGTTAATCATAAAAAAATACACACATATATAATATATATATATATATATATATATATATATATATTTATATTTATTTATTTATTTATAATTGCATATATTTGATTTTTTTTATACAATATATAAATATCGTTATGAAAAACAAAAAAAAAATAAATATATAACAGAGTTCATATAATGATGAAAAAAAAAAAAAATGTCTTCATCTAACAAATGATTAAATATAAACATAAATATATATATTCAACATTTTTTTAAAAGATATTTATTTTGTATAAACAAAAAAAAAAAAAAAAAAAAAATAATAATAATAATAATAATAAAATAAAAACTAAAAAAGAAAAGATAAAAAATAAAGAATATAATATTTCAAGTGGAACATTTTATATTTTCTTATTATCCTTTTTCAAGGATTTCCTAATTTTTTTTTTTTCTTTTCTTGATAAATTGCGGTTGTATGGTTTGGCACTAATTTTTTCCACCTTAAATTTTGTATTAATATAATCTGAAAAAAATATTACATATATATATTAATATATATATATTAATATATATATATTAATATATATATATTTATATTTTGTATATATAATTACTTGGATCGTTAAACAAATAAGGTATATTTATCGGATTATGATAAGAGTTAATTAAAGAAATCAAATAATCCATTCTTTCATATATGGAAGGGGAACAAGTATTATTCTCCTTGTTTCTTTTTTTTATTCCTATGTAATTTTTATAAGGTATGGAATTAAATTCTATCGTATCGAAATAGCTACAGAAAAAAAAAAAAAAAAAAAAAATATATATATATATATATATATATATATATTTATTTATATATCCGTTTCTTTTTTCTTTTATGTGATAGACTTAAGAAAATATGTTCACACATTAAAAGATATATATAATTATTTTTTCATATTAAAATAAAATGAAACATTTACTTTTCTTCTAGTAGGACAAAATTGATTTTTTTTAAGGCGGCTATTATAGGTATATGCTTGTAATATTTTTCATACCTTCGAATAATAAAAAAAATAAAAAATAAAATATATACATATAAAATATAAATATATATATATATATTTTTTTTTTTTTCATTGTTATTTACTGAACAGTCCTTATTAATATAAGAGCATCTAGCTGTTGATCTTCCAAGTGTTGTACAATTTCATCATGTGTAAATATTAAAAACTCTTGGGATATATTGGAACTAATAATTCTTATTTAAAACAATAAAATAAATAATATCTTGGTATCATTTATCTAAGCCGATTATATATATATATATATATATATATATTTATTTATTTATTTATATTTTTATGTATGTATATATGTGTGTATTGTAATTATTATTTATTTATTTTTTTTATTACTCTAAGAGGGCTTTCAGTATAGTGCCACTTTTTTCATGATCAAGGGGTTCCCTATACAAAAAAGAACAAAGTCAATTTGTTTTTCCATAAACAAAAGAAAATGACATATACATATAAATAATTAAATATATATATATATATATATATATATATATATATATATATATATATATGATGACAAGGTTAATATACGATTTATTTATTATTTTCATAAATTTTTTTTTTATATATTTGTTAGTACAATTCTATGGAATACGGTGATTCCATTATTTTTTTACATTTCCCCTTTTCTTCCATTACAGATGAACAAAAAAAAAAAAAATATGTATTTTTTTCTGAACTATCAAATATTAAGATATCATACATTAAAAAATAAAAATATATAAATATATTATATAAAAAAGAAAAGAAAGAATATTTAATAGAACTAATATAAAAATACAGAAGAATTAGATGATTCATATATCTTTTTTTTTTTTTTTTTTTTTTTCCTTTTTTTCTTATGCTCATAATTTAATTGGTATAACTTTTCTCGAACATATTACAAGTTAACTATTTATATTTTCATTTTGTTGAAGAATTAAATATATATGCATATGTTATATAAAATTATTTAATTTTTAATTTTTTATTTTTTTTATTTTTTATTTTTTTTATTTTTTATTTTTTTTATTTTTTATTTTTTTCTCTGTTAAGGATTATGTTGTAAAATGATTATAATATAAAATAATCATACCTAAATATAGTTATATATATATTATAATATTTTTATATTTTATATTATATATCCTTTGACTATTCTTTTTTTATTTACCGCATTAAATACATATTTTGTATGAATTTTTTTATATTATTTATTTTGTATCTACGTATAGCTTTTAAAAATTATTTATATGTATATTATAAAATAAAAAAATAATTATTCTTATAAATATAAATGAATATACATATATATATATATATATATGTATATACCTTATATGCTTATGTTAGGTTGTATTTCTTTTTTTTAGGTTTCTATAAATATATAAAATATATCACATATGTATATATACTTATTATATGAGTGAAAAAAAAAAAAAAAAAAAAAAAAATGATCCAACGAAAAAATGATGATGAAAAGAAAATAAAAATTGTAGATACTTTTTGTGTGTCAGATGATGTTCACGTAAAGTCGGTTCTGGAAAACAATAACATAAAAGTTGAGGTAATAACACAAAAATGTGATATATATGTATATATATATGTATGTATTTTTTTTTTTTTTTTTTTTGTTATTTATATTTATGTTTATGTTTATATTTATGTTTATGTTTATATTTATGTTTATGTTTATATTTATGTTTATGTTTATATTTATGTTTATGTTTATATTTATGTTTATGTTTATGTTTATATTTATATCTATGTAGAGTTATACACGAAATATTAATATCGAGGATGTGACTAATCTAAGGAGCCTTGACGCTTTACGTTTAAACAATTTTTATTTGTTATATGTATATTTACAAGACATATGGTATATTTTCTTCCATTATGTTATATCATTAAAAAGAAAAATTGAGCAGGATGATTTTTTTTATGATGTTGAATATGAAAAATATGTAGATAGTTTAATAAAATGTGAACATGTAAAAAATAATTTTTTATATAACACTAGAATAAATAATTTTGATTTCTTTTTAAAAGGTTTAAGAAGATATCTTAATCAAATGAATAACCATAATACGGACGAGGAGAATGTTTCTCTTTGTAGTGAGAAATGGGAATATAGTAATAATACTGAAAAGAAGGAATATTATGTTTCTCAAGATATTTGTAATTATGTTACAGAAAAAACAAAGGAAAGTTATACATTAAATTATTCAAATGAACAAGAAAAAGGAAATAAGAAAAATTCGTGTGTCAACAATAAAATGAAAAATATGGAATGTGTAAAAAGAGGAGGTTCCTTTGAAAATACGAATTATACTAACGATTGTCTTTTATATATATATAAAGAAAAGGAAAAAATCGAAATGTATAATATAGATAAGGATATATATGAAAAAATTAAAAAAGAGAATACGTTCCATAAACTAATACAAATAAATAATAATCTTTCCATATATAAATTATCGTATATATATTTTAATGATAAACTTAAAAGAATAAGATTAGATAACTTCTTTCATTTAATCCTAGCCAAAAAAAAAATCGATTTCGATATCCAGAAAAATGTTAAAAATGGTAACAAAATTAATTGTACAGGACACACAAGTGAACAAAATATAAAATATAAAGAACAAATTATTGATATGAATGAGCAATTGTTTTTATTATATGTATCTCATTTTAAATATTATATTTTTTCTTTCTTCTTATATTCTTATGTAAAATATATTAATCCCTCCCACTATAACAACAACAGCAATAATAGTAATAATAATAATAATAATAATAATAATAATAATAATAATGTAGATATAAAAGAATATAATAAAACATGTAATCATGAGAAAAATGGGTATACAAATTATAAAAAGATATTAGCAATGAAAAAAGACAAATCCTTATTTCTTTATAATGATGATGATAATGTAAAAAATTTAGAAAGTGTAACTAGTTACATCTTATGTTTTATTAACCATATATTATACAAAATAAATATCATATTGTCTCAAGACAAACGGGATAAAAAAAGTACACATGATACTATAAATCATATTTTAAAAAATAAACTTTCTTTTAAATATATTAATGTAGAGAACCTAGACTTGTTAATATCATGTATCCTATTATTAAACATATGCAAAAAAGATACATTCCAAACTTATTATAATTTTAATAATACATACTCGAATTTTTTTTCTGTCTTTCAAAAATATAATGCATCCTTGAAATTGTCCAAAGAATGTAAGATATATAAAAATGTTATGACTGAACAAGAAAAAAAAAAAATATATATATATATATATATATGTATATTTTTATATATTTATATATTTATATATATATATTTATTTATATATTTATATATTTATTATATATTTATTTATTTATTTATATTTATGGGCACTCTTTTGTGTTTTTTAATTTTTTAGTAAAGAGCAAGAACTACTTTTCATTTTTTGAGGGACTTGAAAAGCTGAACATGTTAGAAAAGTGTGCGATTTTTATACACATAAAATATATAAGAATAGAATATATTTATAGTTTATTATACTCAGCTAACAATAGAAATAAATTTAGTTTAAACATAAATTTAATAGATGAATGTTTAAAAATATATAATTTAAGAAGAACAAAATATTTCCTACAATGTTTACATATGATAATAGATAGTGAAAGAATCTTTTTTAATATGTCTAATAAGGTTTATACGAAAAAAGAAGACAGATGTTTTCTCTTAGATAATAAAGAAGAATGTATACAACATTTTTTTAATGTTTATGAGGATACTATATATGATTATATATATATATTTTATCAGGAAAAAAATTATAATATAAAAAAATGTTATAATAAATATGATATACCTAATATGATCTTTTTTGCTTAATCCATAAAATGTAAATGTTATATGGCTTCATATGGATTATACATACATGCATACATACATACATACATATATATATATATATATATATATATAATATGTATATTATTAAAAATTTATAATACTTCATTTTTTTTTTATGTTATATAATATATATACATAACACAATATGAGTGTCGTAACATTCATTTAAGATGAGAAAAAAAAAAAAAAAAAAAAAAAAAGAAAAGAACATTCCATCCCATACAAAAGTATATTTTTCATGATAAAATAAGATAATAATTTTGATATTTATTATAATAAAAAGATTGATTAATTTTTATTTTTTTAATTTAATTTTATTTTGTTTTATTTTGTTTTATTTTGTTTAATTTTGTTTTATTTTGTTTTATTTTGTTTCATTTTTTATTTATCATGATACTCAATTTTACACTACAAAGTATCTTCCCTCTTTTCATTATTTTGTATATTATATATTTGTCTTTGATCATTATTAAAATAATTCCTTGTATCGTTTTTTTTCTGAGATATATATGTACTACTATTATTTATATTCATGTTCTTATGCTGTTTCTTTTCTTCTATTTTATCTTTCTTATCGTATAGCCATATGTAGTTTACGACATAAGGGTCCTCAACTCCATTGTAAAATATAGCTTCTTTTCTTTCCATAATAAAAAAAAAAATAATGATAGAAAATGTATACCTTTTGCTATTAAAAGGGAAATATATATATATATATATATATATATATATATGTATATATTTATTTATATGTAAAAATAATATATACGAATATATATACAATATATAAACAATATAAAATATTAATAACTTATTTTTTTCTAATTTAGAAAAATATTTTGTATATCCATAAAAATAGTCCTCGTTAATTAATCATATGACATTCATTGAATTTTAGTATATTTTTTAAATCATTATTTTTTAATATATTTTTTTATATAATTATTTTTTAATATATTCTTTAAATCATTATTTTTTAATATATTATTTCGATATATTAAAATATATATATTTATTATTATTTATTTATTTTATTTAATTTTTTTTTTTTTTTTTTTTTTTTCTGTCTATATATATATATGTATATATTATAGCTTATTATATTTATATATACTTATGTAGAAACAATTTTTTTTTTTTTTTTTTTTTTTTTTTTTTTTTTTTTTTCTACATATAAGTATATATTAACAAATATTAATTTTCTTATAATTAAAATAATAGTTTTATTTTTTATAATGTGTAAGTATGCCTATTCGATCTTTTATACATAATATTATAAAGCAAAAGAAAAAAAAAAAAAAAAAAAAAAAAAAACAAATATACATATATTTATATATGTGTACATATAAAATTATAATAACTTTATTTCGTTGAATATTACAATATTGTAGAATCTAAAAAATTAATAATTTCGTTTTAACAAGAAGATTATATTTAAAGTTCATTAATATATATAAAGTCATAGGGTGAGAAGAAATAAAATGTATAGATAAGAATATGCACACATTTTATTTTTTTTTTAATAATAAAAGAAGTAAAATGTATAATTTAATAGGACTATTTTATTTTATAACATGATAAAATATTTCCCATAGGAAAAACACACATATATTATATATAAAAAAAAAAATATATATATATATATATATATATATATATTTACATATATATATTTACATATATATATTTACATGTGCATATATTTTTATTTACATTTCTCCCTTTTTTCAAAGAAATGAGCAAAGAAGGTGTAAGCGAGAATGTAAGAAGAGTTTTGGAAAAAAAAGAAAAAAAAAAATTAAAAGAAGAAAAAGAATTGTATAAAGCTACCAAAGTAATAAGTAGCCAAAACAACATATTAAGAAAAATTATAGCACAGAAACAATCCTCTTCAACCAGCTTTGTTAATAAAATAAAAGACATAAATAAATCACTTCCTCATATAAGAAGCAAACATGAAAAAAATTATATGAAGGAAAATAAAATCAGATTACAAGAAACTATCAATCTACAAAAAAAAATGATAGAAAAACAAGAAGAACTCAAAAATAAAAAACCATTCATAATGAAGAAATATAAAAATGTAACCTCCAAGGTAGCTAAAAATTTGTTGGAAGCTCAGCAAAAGGAAGAAAAAAAAGAACAAGATGTTAGTAATAAGGAATATCTTGGAAACAAAACAAAAAGGGAAAATCCGGAAGAAGAAAACCAAGACGAATCAGTAGAATATACAGATGAATATGTAGAGGAGGAACAAGAAGAAAATGGACAAGATGTTGACGAAAATGAACAATATGAAGAAGAATACGAACAAGATGAAGAAGAATACGAACAAGAGGAAGGGGAATACGAACAAGAGGAAGAGGAATATGAACAAGATGAAGAGAAATATGAACAAGATGAAGAGAAATGTGAACA
>NC_004330.2:1107500-1132500 GCF_000002765.6 Plasmodium falciparum 3D7 | reverse complement strand
TGGATACATTGCAATACAAAGCTGACTATAACCACATATAAAAATATAAATATAAATAAATAAATATATATATATATATATATATATATATATATATATATATTTAATATATATATGATATTATTTTATGAATGTTGTATTAATATGTTTATTTATTTATTTATATATATATATATATATTTTTTTTTTTTTTTTTTTTTCTTGTGAATTTTTTAAAGTTGGTCATATAATACATATAATATATATAATACATATAATAAATATAATATATATAATTTATATAATACATATAACCATTTTTATAATTTATTTATTTTTTATTTTTTATTTTTTTTATTTTTTCTTTTTAGTTTTATTATTGTAAAATGCGCAAAGGAAAATCGCCTTCGAGCTTCTTTTCCCTACACAAGAAGTACCTCTTGACAGGCGTAACGATATTATCATTTATTTTTATGTTTCAGTATAAATATCACGAAGTATTAACAGTATATGAAGATAAGACGAATGTTCAGCAGAGTAGTCGTTTGTTTTGGACTCGTTTATTATTTGGGAGAACACGTAGTAGGATAACGGGGAGAATTTTTAATATTGAGATACCTCACTCTTATAGATTATATGTATATAATTTTTTTATAAAATATTTAAATATAAATAAAGAAGAAATAAAATATCCTATAGAATCATATAAATCCTTGGGTGATTTTTTTTCGAGATATATTAGAGAGGACACGAGACCTATAGGCGATTTGAATGAGTATTCTATAGTTAGTCCATGTGATAGTGAAATTGTTGATTTTGGTGAGTTGACATCAAATTATTTGGATAATGTGAAAGGTATAAAATTTAATATAAAAACATTCTTAGGTTCGGATATGATAAAGAAATATAATGATGATAGCACAAGTTTTTATTATGCTATATTTTATTTGAGTCCAAAGAAATATCATCATTTTCATGCTCCATTTAATTTTAAATATAAAATAAGAAGACATATATCTGGAGAGGTTTTTCCTGTCTTCCAAGGTATGTTTAAAATTATAAATAATCTATTTGATATAAACGAAAGAGTTATATTATCAGGAGAATGGAAAGGTGGACATGTGTACTATGCAGCCATCAGTGCATATAATGTTGGAAATATTAAAATTGTTAATGATGAGGATTTATTAACCAACAATCTAAGAACACAATTAAGTTATATGGGAGGAGATATTAATACCAAAATTTATGATCATTATAAAGATCTAGAAATTGGTGATGAAGTTGGTGAGTTTAAAGTAGGCTCATCCATAATTGTTATTTTTGAAAATAAAAAAAATTTTAAATGGAATGTAAAACCGAATCAACAAATATCCGTGGGTGAAAGAATTGGTGGTGTGGACCAACCAAAGCAGCCCAAAAATAAGTTTATCAAAATAAGGAGTTAAGCAAAGGATATATATATATATATATATACATACAATTTATAGAAATATTACAAAGGGAAAAATGAATTGTATATAATAAGTATTAACCCACTATACAATATAATAGGTAGTGAGGATATATCATCACCATTTGGTTAAAAAATAATATGTAAATGGATAAATAAAAAGATATATATTATATGTCTATGTATTAATATATTTATTAATTTATTTATAAATTTATTAATATATTTATTAATTTATTTATAAATTTATTAATATATTTATTAATTTATTAATTTATTTATTAATTTATTAATTTATTTATTAATTTATTTATAAATTTATTAATATATTTATTAATTTATTAATATATTTATTAATATATTTATTAATTTATTTATTAATTTATTTATTAATTTATGTGCTTATTAATCCATATATATTATTTTATTTTATTTTTATTTTTTTTTTTTTTTTATCCTTTGTTTGTAAAAGAACACTATCTATATCAATTACGTACAAATTGTACCTCTGCTTTTTGAAAGGGCAGGGAAAGTAAAAAAAAAAAAAAAAAAAAAAAAAAAATAAAGAATAAATAGAAATAAACCACAGCAAGGTGAAAATATAAATATATAAAAAAATATATATGTGTGTATTTTTTTAACTCTTATAATTGAGTATATGTTACATGTTCTCATGACATAATATTGTTATTTTGTTTTTAAAATAAAATAAAATGGTATCGAACCATGGGTATGCTTCCCTCTTAGGGGTGAGGTGGGGTTTAAGCGAAATGATAATCCTGTTTATTATACATATAATAGGCGAATTATAAATGATAAGAAAAAAAATATATATATGTATATATATATATATAAATATATATATATATATTTATTTATTATATATATATTTTTTTTTTTTTATTTTCATTATGAGCACATGAACCAAAAACAATATGGCATTTATTAAAACGTTGTGTGTGTGTTTTGTATATGTGGTATGTACAAAAAAAAAAAATATAAAGATAAATAAAAATAAAGATATAAAATATATTCTATATATTATAATTTATATTTAAAAAAAAAAAAAAATTATACATATAAATATATATATATATATATATATATATTTTATCACATATTGTTTATCTATGTGTTTGGTTTTTGGTTTCCCCATTTTCCTTCCAAGAACATTTGTCTATAGGTTACATTTCCTGTAGGCCACCTAACATATTGATCATCATTATATAATTGCATATTCTCTTCGATTAAATTTAAATCAAATACATCATCAACATCTGGATCGTTTGGGAAAGGATCATTACCATCATCTAAAGAATAGAGCACACGAACATGCATAAAAATTTGATCACATTCTCCACAACGATATAAAAATCCTTCTCTACATCTGAAAAAAAGTGGAACGTGCTCATTTTCACCCGTACCTCCTGTGCAACAAACAACTCTTTCTACATGAACACTGGGGACGAGTACAGGATTTTCGATGGTACCAAAGGGACCTACGAATGGAGATGATTTCAGGTATTCGTAATATTCAAGAAGGGCTAGCATATGTTCATTATCCGAGTTCGCAATCTGTTAGATACAACCAGAAATAAGATATATATATAAATATATATATATATATATATATATATAAATATTTGAATATGTGCATAAATATCTTAACATATATAGAAAAGGGTGATAACCCTCACGAAAATAAATACATACATATATAAATAAATAAATAAATAAATATATATATATATATATATATATATATATATATATATATATATATATGTGTGCGTGTGTGTAATATACATGTTTCATATTTTAACCTGCATGCCCATATCAATGGCTAGCTGTTTGTAAGATTTTTTAATTAATTTTTCATAATTTAGCAAATTACTTTCACTTCTTATTTTCCAATACCAATAGCTTTGAATAAAATCCAATGATTTCTTATCTTTCATTAAAATTTCATGAATATTTTCTGGGAAGGTATCTAAAGGTAATTCATAATCTTCTGGTAATGTGCGAGCGAAATGTAGGTAAGTTCTTTTATGTTCATTGTACTTTTTTACAAAAATACTTTTATTTATATATGGTACGTTGTTACATTTTCCTCTTTTGTATAATGATACCATGTATCGTTTTCCACAAAAGTTTAGTTGCTTCGGTGTAATCTTATGCAACACTTTATTCCAGACCATTTTTCAAAACAAAAAAAAAAAAAAAAAAAAAAAAAAAAAAAAAAAAAATATATATATATATGATATAATATATAGGTATATTTTTTATTTTTATTTTTTTTTATGATAAATTATATGGGTAGCATATATAAATATTATATTAAAAATGGACTGGTTCTAACATTTTGATATAATATAAATGTATATATATATATATATCTTTATTATAGGAAACGATTTTTATTTCATGATTTTTTTTTTTGTTTCAAAAAAATATGTACTATTAAAAGATAATACGAAGAGGGAGAAAATAGTATTCTTAATAAAAATAAAATTAAAACGATACATATATTATATATATATATATATATATATATATATATTAATAAAAAAAAAAAAAAATTATTATACATATAATTTTTTTTTTTTTTTTTTTCTGAAATGTTTTATATATATATATTTATATATAATTATATGCATATTTCCTTTTGCTTTTCTTTTTCCATTTTATTTTATTTTATTTTATTTTTTTTTTATTTTTTTTTAATACACATATATATATTATGTACATTTATATCATTTTACAGTCGTGAAGACGTTTCAAAAAAATAATAATATAAATATATATTTATATATATTATATATATATTATATATATATTATATATATTATATTTATATACATTTTATGTAAGGATAATATTTATTTATACATGAAAAATACTTGTGTAGCACAAGTTTGATAGTGAAGGGATTATCTTTATATATATATATATATATATATATATTTATTTATTTATTTATTTATTTATTTATGTACATTACAATTTTTCATTCACCTATATGTAAAAGTCATCCCACTGTTTAGTTTTGTATAACTATTACATTTATATATATATATTTATATATGTATGTATTTTTTTTTTTTTTTTTTTTGGTTAAAAAAAAAAAAGGAAAAGGAATAATGAACCCTAAAGATTTAGATAAAGTTATCGATATATTAAAAAAGTGTAAACTCATAGAAGAAAGAGAAGTTCGAAATTTATGTAGTGAAGCAAAATTATTATTGTCAAAAGAGGATAACGTACGTAATGTTGACATTCCTGTTATTATATGTGGAGATATTCATGGTCAATTTCATGATTTAAAAGAATTATTTAATATAGGTAATGAATTACCACATGTTAATTATATATTTTTGGGTGATTATGTAGATAGAGGGAAATATAGTATAGAAACCTTTTTATTATTATTGGCTTTAAAAATAAAGTATCCATTACATTTAACGTTAATACGAGGTAATCATGAGAGTAGGCAAATATCTGAGATATATGGCTTCTATGATGAATGTTTAAAAAAATATGGATCCATAAATGTTTGGAAATATTGTACAGATGTTTTTGATTATTTATGTATAGGAGCTATTATTGAAGGTAAGTATTTTTGTATACATGGAGGATTATCACCATCTATTGAAAAAATAGATGAATTAAAAAAAATTTATAGATTTCAAGAAATCCCAAAAAATGGACCTTTATGTGATATCATGTGGTCAGATCCTAATGATCAAAATGGATGGACTAAAAGTCCAAGAGGAGCTGGACATCTATATGGACAAGATATTGTTGAAAAATTCTGTTATATTAATAATATTCATATCATCGCTAGAGCACATCAACTTGTTATGGAAGGTTATAAATGGTCTTTTAATAAAAAATTAGTAACCATTTGGTCAGCACCAAATTATTGTTATCGTTGTGGTAATATAGCAAGTATCATGGAAATTGACGAAAACCTTTTTTTTAATTTTAAACGATTTGGTCCATCAACAATTGATCAACATTATCTCAACAATAATAATACGACTGAACTCAGGAAATTCCCACCAGTGTATTTCTCCTAACAAGAAATAATATACATATATTTTTTATTTGTTCTTTGCAATGACCCACATCATATCTTTTGTAACTTTCATACAAATTAATATGTACACACAAATATATATATATATATATATAATATATTTTTTTATTATATTCATTTAATATATTCCTCAATACAACAACAACGAAAAAAAAAAAAAAAAAAAAAAAAGAAACGTGAAATGAATTTTTTTTTTTTTTTTTTTTTCTTACTGATTTATTTATTATTTGCTTTTTTTTTTTGTATTTTATTATTAACTATTTTTTTGTGTTATAAATTAATTTTTAAATGCCACAAAAAAGAAAAAGAAAAAAAAATGAAATGTTAACTATATCAACAATGGAGGCATCAATACATACATACATATATACATATATACATACATACATATATACATTTATACATACATACATATATACATTTATACATACATACATATATACATTTATACATACATACATATATACATATATACATTTATACATACATATATACATTTATACATACATACAACAGGTGTATCATTTTTTTTATATTTTCCTATTTGTTGTTCTCCCGTGAAATAAAAATATTGTCATTTCAGAGGAGGAAAAAAAAAAAAAAAACATTTAACATATAATTATTCTATATCGCCAACATGAACTTTATTTATTTTTAATTTCATTTTTATTTTATTAACTTAGAAGTAATGTTCAAAAATGTTACAAAAAATAATAAGCATTATATATATATATATATATATATATATATATATATATATATATATACAAAAGGATATCACTTGGTAGATATATTTTACCTCACAAATGATCATTTTTTTTTTTTTTTTTTTTTATATATATATATTCCTTAAAAAAAAAATAAATAATAAAATATAAATAAATGAACAAGTGCTGTTAAGAAAATATGATCCACATGTTATTAGAAATAATATATAGATTCAATAATGTGGATACACATACAAATAAAAAAAAAAAAAAAAAAAAAAAAAAAAAAAAAAAAAAAAAAAAATATATATATATATATATATATATATATATATATATATATTTATTTATTTATTTATTTATTTATTTATTTATTTATGTACACAAAATATACGTGGGTTCATTCAATTTAGAGTGTCAAATTTATGTAACTTTTTTCTCCATAAGTTATATTTCGCTTGAAATTTCGCATTAGTTATATCTTCATATGCGTTAGGTGTAGCAGGATCATCTTCTAATCTATCTTGATATTTTACTAGCTTAACATAATTTTTATATTCCTTTGTTGATTTTCCGACAGCTATTTCTTTAAGTCTACTATTAACTCTATTTCTGTTAGCTGTACATAAGGATTCACTAAAATTATTTCTTATATCCCCTATATAATTTATAAAATTATTATTAAAATTTTTAAACTTTTCTAAATCTATATTATTATTCATAACATTATAAAATGGATTATCTTCTTTATCATCTATCATAGTATTCATGTTTTGTATTTTTAGAAAATTTATATTTTCATTTTCTTTAACAATCGAATTATTTTCTTCTTTCATCAATTTTTTAATTACTATGTTGTTACTATCTGCTTGTTTGAATGAATTCGGAATTTTTGATTTATTCATATTAAGGATATCATTATTTTTATCATCTTCCACATGTTTCAGATCTTTCATTTTATTTTTCATTTTTTTTGTTGGATTCAAAGGAATATTATTCTCGTCTAATGTAACATCATGAGAAACAGTATAATCGAGAACAGAAATACTATTATTATTTTTCATACTATTTTCCATATTATTATTTCGTTCTTTTCTTTTGTTTTTCCCTTTTTTACTATGTTCCATATATTTTATATTTTTTTCTTGGTTCATTTTTAAGGAATCATTCTTTTTTGTTTCAGAAGGATTTATTAAGGATTCTACATTTTTCTTATTATTATCCACAGGACGTGTGACATTTTTTGATGATTTAGAAACGCTATTTCTCCTTTTCGAGGAATCTCTCGATTGACAATTTTCTTCTTTATTTTTATTACTAACAGGATTTTGTAAAACATTTTGTGTTGTTGTTTTTTCTTTATTTCTTTTTGACATATCTTCTGTATTGTTACAAGTATCTTTATCATTTCTTAAAATATAATTACTGTTATTATTATTTGGATTAGATTCTTCATTTGAGGAGAACACTGATAGATCATTATTTTGTTCTTCCTTATGAGTGGCAATATTATTTGTCACCCGTTCTTTATTTTTATTATCATTTTCTTGATCCTGATTATTATTTTGTTCAGGATAATCCAAATTTATTTTTACTTTTACTTTTACATCATCCTGATTTGTTTTGTTATCGTCAGTTTGTTTGTTTTTTTTTTTCTCAACGATTTTATTATTATTATTATTATTATTATTATTTTCTTTTTCATCAAGGTGATTTTTTTTTGTGTGTGTTTCACTAACTTGAACATTATTAATATATAATTTACTTTGAACACTTGTGTTGTCATTAAAATTATTTATTTTATTTAATAAGCCTTCTTCTTTTTCTTTTTTATTTTTATCATTATATGGTATGTTATGAACAACATTTATTTTTTCATCATAATTAGTATTCACATTTTTTTGTATAAATGTATCTATTTTATTACTACAAATCTTTTCGTTCATTTTTTCATCTGCCTTTATATCTTTCTTTTCTTTAATACACATATTTTTTATTTTTAAATTTATCCCAACATTACTATTATCTAAATCACCATTATATGAATTCAAAAAACTATTATTTAAATCTGCTTCAGATTTAAAAAAAACTTTTTTTTTTTTTAATTTTTCATTTATATCATCATTGTTTGTTTTCGAGTGAGAGAAATCTAAAAAAAAAAAAAAAAAATACACGAAAAATTAAACAAAATGGAACATACACATATATATATATATACAGATAGATTAAGGGGAAATATAACAAAATAATAACATTCGTTTGGTCATATATATATATATATATATATATATATATATATATATTTATTTATTTATTTTTTTTTTTTTTATTATTTTTTTTTTTTTTTTATGTATATTACTTGATTCGCTTGATAACAGATCAACCCATCTAATTGTAGACATTTTGGTTTTAAAAATTATTAATTAATAAAATATAATAATACAAATATGTAAATATATATATATATAAATATATATAAATATATTAATACATACACATATAATAACAACACAATATATTTATTTTTATTATAGATAAAAATAATTTAAAAAATAAAATATATACATATATATATATATTTATTTATTTATTTATGTGTATTAAAAAGCATATAATTATTTTTCATAAGGAGAAAACAAAACTGACAAGCAAATTATTATAATATATATATATATATAACATATGATTTATATGTATAATTTATATTTATGTTTATACTTAACACATCAGTTTTTAATATATAATACTGTGTATATATCTATTTTATATATATATATATATATATATATTATATTATTTATACTCTTATATATTATTCATATATATAAAAGAAAAAAAAAGAATTCAAATAAAAAAGTGGTAATCAATTATATATTATGTTTAAATAATATGAATGTATAAGAAGAACTTAATAATTTTATATGAGACTTTATAAAGAAGCTAAAAATATATGTTCAAACGTTATATAAAATTAAATTTGTTTTATCACTGTTTATAAAGTAAGGAGGTATTCTCTTCTTATTATAAATATAAATATAAATAAATAAATAAATAAATATATATATATATATATATATATATACTTAATGATAAATGTTAAAAAAAAAAAAAAAAAAATACATAAAATGAAAAATAGGTACAAATTATAAAAATCTTTAAGAGAAATAAAAATAAATAAACATCATGATGATCATTTTGTTTTTTTTAAGATAATATTTTTGTATATATTATAATCTTTATAATTAATAATACATTATATAATATCATCATCATTTTTTTTTTTTTTTTTTTTTTTTTTTCTTATATAATTCGATAGTACATATTTTTATATATATGTGTAATAATTCACAAAAAAAAAAAAAAAAATATATATAATACATATATAATATATATATATATATAATATGTAATTCATACAAAATGTATAAACATATATGTACTTAAATAAAATGTTAACACATTTATTGCGTACATATATTTATTTTTTATGAACATATTTTATTATACATAAGAAATATAATATATATATAATATATATATTATATATATATTATATATATTATATATATATTATATATATTATATGTGTTAAAACTTGTTATTATTAAACATTCAATGTATAAAAATTATAAAAAAAAATAACAATTTGTTTTAAGGAGGGATATCTTAAATATTATATTATACATATAATATATATATATATATATATATTTTTTAATATTATATTTATATGATAACCATATTGATTCATTAGTTATTCTATTCTATTATATTATATTTCTCTGTTTTGTTTTTATTTTGTTATTATATTATATTATATTATATTATATTATATATTTTTTTTTTTTTTTTTTTTTCCCTCTCCACTTTGAATGTAATTACTATAAATTGGATAACGTAGTTTAATAACAATACTTTTTTTTTTTTTTTTCTTCTTCTTTTTTGGATATGTATATAATAAAATTATTAAAGGACAAAATAAAAACCAAAAATATTAGAACATTATATATATATATATATATATATAATATATATTTATATATATTTATTTATTATGTTTATATTTGGTAGATTATTTATTTGTTCATTTATATTTTTTTAATTATTTATCTATTTACCATTTCATTTATAGAGAACTAAAAGATAATAAACAATTTGTGATTTTGTGATTTTTCCACATAACAATTTAAAATAATATAATTTTATATATTTAGACAAAAATAAATTTTTAAAGGACATATATAAGAAATGTAATCATTTTCATTTTTTTTTTTATTTATTTTTAACGTACGCACACATATAAATATATTTATGAGTACATTATATGTGTATTACATTTTTATAATTTTATTACATGGATATATTTATTATTTTTAAGTGTGTGTGCATAATCTAATTTTTTTTTTTTTTTTTACAATATGTATTTTCTAAAATGGAAAGGTGAAAAAATATATAAAAGAAACAGTCCACCTATTGCTCTCTTATTAATAATATATATATATATATATATTATTATTATTATTATCATTTTATTTTATTTTTTTGGTTTTCATTAATTATTATATAACAAAATGTATGTTATATGGATTACACAATTGTACAAGAAAAATGTAAATATGTAAATATATAAATGTTACAAATATATAAATGTTTCAAATATATAAATGTTTCAAATATATAAATGTTTCAAATATATAAATGTTTCAAATATATAAATGTTTCATATAGATATTAAAAAAAAGAAATGTATAATTCTTTTAAATTAAAAAATATATCATAACAAATACACCTTAATATATATATATATATATGTAATAGTTAAATATACAAGGAGTTATATACCAACAAATAAATTTTATATGTGTTTATTAAAATCCTTTTTCTTTTTAATATTTACCAATAAAATTTTAAAAAAATAATTTCTAAATATAATGAATGATACAGATAAGTTTGAGGTATTAAATTATTAAGAATACCGTCAAGTTATAGAAAGTATCATGTATATATAACTTAATCTTTTTTCAAAAAAAAAAAAAAAAAAAAAAAAAAAAATATAAATAAATAAATAAATAAATATATATATATATATATATATATATATATTTGTGTAATCATTTAAATACATATATATTATATTTATGTATTCAGGACGAATTTGACATTGAACTTATGGAAGAAATAGGAAAACAAGTAGATTTTTTTTTTATTCTTTTCCCCATTAAATTATGCAAAAAAAAAAAAAAAAAAAAAAAAAAAAAAATTTATATTGTATGATAGATATTTCATGAATATTTCCCCTTTTTTTAAGTTCTACATACCCTAATTATATCATTTTAATTTATCATTTCATTTTATTTTGTTATTTATTTTTTATTATTATTTTTTTTCTATACGGTTAAAGACAATTTCTCAATTTCTTGAAAAAATGCATTATAATGAAGAGAAAACCAATTTTTGGGTATCACAAATTTTGGATACCACATTAAAGGAATTGTCAAAATTAAATAAGCCCTTCAAATATGTTGGTAAAATATGAATTGTAGAAATGATAAAAAATTAAAATATAATGTACCATAAAAAAAATATATATATATATATATATATATATATATATATATAATATTCTCATTTATTTAATAAGACTAAAAAAATAATAAAGTAATAAAATGTAAATCAAAGTATGTATGTAGTTATATATATAATATTTCTTTTTGTTAATAACAAATCGACGTTTTTATCTCATATGTTGCTAGCTATTAACAACTAGCTATTTTTTTTTTTTTTTTTTTTTTTCTTTTTTATGAACAATCTAGCTACATGTATTTTGATGGAAAAAAATGGATCTCCTTTAACGACATCAAATGTATGCTTATGGGATGAAAATTGCGACGGTTCGTCTATTATATATATATATATATATATATATATGTATGTATGTTATACTGAAATTATTACATACAAATAATGCAAAGAAAATTCATTCCTCTTTACTTTAAAAAAGGTTACACATATATATATTATATATATATATATATATATATATATTTTTTTTTTTTTTTTTTTCTCCTTGTCTTCGATTTTCCATATTAAAGGGCTTTGTAGTGTTCAAATGGGAAACGAAACATTAGATTGCATTCTTTGCATATATGCTATAAAAACTTAAATTCCTTTATTTGGATTAAAAAAAAATATAAATATTATATATATATATATATTTCTTATTTTTATTATATTTTATTTTTAATGCTGTCTATATAATATTTCATGACATACTCATTTTTTTATTCTCCTCGAATTTTTAAAATATTACTCATAATGAGTATTACGCTATATTTAAAATATATTTACATATATATATGTACATCTTCATATATATTTATTTATATAATAATGTAGAAACATAAAATGCTCCAAATATTAAAAATAAAATAAACACTAAATATATATATATATATATATATATATACATATTTTAATACGCATCATAATGGATGACATATATGAACAATTAAAAATTATTGATTACAGCTTAATATGTTTTTTAAATAAATACAAAATAATACATAAATACATAAATTACATTCTAAGTATATCCCTAAACACGATAGATGATTATAACAAATTAATAAATAAAATTTTATGTCTATATAAACAAAATGTATACAATGCGGTTCATAATAACATAAGTGAGTTCAAAGAAAAAGAGAAAAAACAAAAAGAGCAAGTAATAATAACAACAATAATAAAAAATATTATACAAGCATACACATAAATATTATGTAAATATATAAAGTGCATACATCCTTATATTAATGTGTGAATTCTATTAAATCCATCATAATCATTTTCTTATAAAATTTATGAATTCATTGTAAATATATAAATGTAAAATTAAAAATAATGTACAATTATTATAGTTTTTTTTTTTTTTTTTTTTTTTTCTTCTTTTTTTACAAATGGTGACCTTCCAAAATCTTTATTTTGTATACACACCTATCTATAAAATATGTTAATTTTTATAAGGACAAAAATATAAATGAAATAAAAGAAAAATTAAAAAAGGCTGTAAAGCTGACCAAGACAAATGTAAAAATTAAAGACGATAACCAAGAAGAACAAGTAAAAAAAAAAAAAAATATATATATATAAGATATATTATGAGTATAATATAATAAGAAACAAGATGATGTATGAAATGTAAAATTTATATCTTTATACATTATATATGATAAATTTAATTTATCATTTGAAAACCCAGAAGGCACCAGAAATAGATCCCAACTTAAAAATAAATTTACCTTACAACATAATATCCCTATATAAGCTTCGATATTATAAAAATTTATTCTTTAAGAACTATTCGACAATAACAAAGAATGATAACTACTTAGTAGGAATAAAAAGAAGTATACATATGAGCATATGTACATATACATATATATATATATCTTAATGGTTGTATTATTTATTTATTTCCTTTTATATGTTCATCTATTTAGAACGCAAATGAGCAGAGAAAAAATTTCCTTTTAAAATTGAAATGCTCAGCAAATGTTAGTAAGAGGAATAATAATACGGGAAGTGATATATTTCAAGATGATTATAAAAACATGTTAAGGATATTAAATGAAAATACTTTTTATAATGAATCTCAAAAACTCAAAGACATATTAATTATAAATAAATATTTAAACAAAGCCAAATATTTAATCCATAATATGCCTCAATTTTTATGTACCATAATTGAAGAGTTTGAATTAACAGAGTCTAATTTCCATGAGCACATGTACTTGTTTATCCTTCTAGCCATAAATAAATGGTTTAAAAGAGTATGTACATATAAATATATACAAGTATATTTATATGTATATTTTATATGTATGATTCATTTTTTTCTTGGTGAATAATGCTTAAGCGATATTATATTATATTATATTATATTATATTATATTATATTATATTATATTATATTATATTATATTATATTATATTATATTATATTATATTATATTATATTATATCATATCATATCATATCATATCATATCATATCATATATCATTCCGTTTTATATGTAGATTATAGTAGAGTGTGAACGCTTTATTTCATATAACAAAGGACATGCATACAAAAAAAATACCGAGACAAATGAGATTTATAAAAAATTCAATGAATACATGAACGACATATTACAAAGAGGTGCAGAACAAACAGTATTGTTTAATGAAGAGAAATGTTTTTATTGTTATCCTTCAAATTTAAATTTTAATATGAACACCTCGTTTTTAACATATTATTTTTTATATATAAATAAAAGTTTGTTTAATTTCTTAGGAGGAATTTACAGCCATACTCTAAGAAAAGGAGAAACAAATGAAGATCCTAATAAAAAGAGAAATAAATTGATATTATTAAATGATGATAAAGAAGATAGTGTATATATGAAAAGTGATATTTATAATTATAATTTGTATAATGAATATAGTGAAATGGATTATTTAAATGATTTGTGTTTTCACCTGAATAATGAAAAAATATATCCAAATATATTTTTAATATGCAATTATTTACTACAAGAAGAAACGATAAATGTAATGAACATAATTTATGAAATACAAAGAGGTGCCTTTGACGTTCTTATATTACAGGACATTTCTATAGTTATACAAATAGTATTATTTTTTTTAAAAAATTTAAAAAATGTGTTCAAAGAAGAAATAAAGAGGGGAAATTATCAACTTGATTATATGGATAGAAAGGATAATATTGAAGAAATACATGAAAATGATAAAAAAAAAAAAAATTCTGATAAAATGTCCATAAAGGAAAAAGAACAAAAAAATGAAAAAAATGAAAAAAATGAAGAATATGACGAATGTGACGAATGTGACGAATACGAGGATTTTCGTAAATGCATTTCTACAACTATCCTAAATTATAGTTATTCAAATGACTATGATGAATTATTAATTCCTTTACGTTTAATGTTTTTAAATATTTTGAAGTTTATTCATGTAACTGTCAAAAGTGAAGATCGAAAATTTATTTGTACCTTTTGGCAAAAGGACTGTGTTAGTGAACACACAGAAACAATACAAAAAGTACATGATACTGAATTAGAAGAAATGAATAATATTAAAATAATGAACAAAGAAAATATACAAAACGACAAGGATAGCATTGTTTTAAATAAAGAAGATGAGCAAACAAATATTTTATATAATAATAACTCCTATGATTTGAGATGTTTAAAATATGAATGTAATGAAAATAACTGTTATGTTTTTAATCAAAGGAAAAATAAAAAAATATATGAAAATATAGAGGAAAATCAAAATAAAAATAAAAATCAATATCAAAATAAAAATATATATCATCAAATTTATAATAAGGAAAATATAAATTTAGTCATAAATAAAAGAATATTATGTTATGATTTCTACAAGGCTGTTGTAGAAAACGTACAGAAAGTAAAACATGATATTGAAAATAAAAACAACAGAGATATTTATACAGGTATTTTATTAAAAAAAAGTAAATATAAAATAGATAATGATAAAAAAACACCTAATATTACAACTATGAAACCTAAAAATAATGCTCCTATCAAAAAATGTATAACTCAAAGAACCGAACCAAAAGGGAAAATAAGTGAATCAACAAGTGCGATTAAAAATAATACAGAAAAAATGCAAAGTAAAAATATAATAAAAGTTCCAAAAAAAAATATAAACTCTAAAATGATAAATGTAAAAAAAAATACACCACCTACTAAGATCAATTTAGACAAAAGTAAAGAAACCTTTGCAAAAAAATTAACAAAAGTTAAAGTATCTGATAAAAAGTAGTTGTCACCTGAACTGTTCAGAAAAAAAATGTTAAAAGTTATGAACAAAAAAAAAAAAAAAAAAATATAAGCAAATATATAAATATATATAAATGTATATATATATATATATATATATATATAGATTTATATATTTGTTTATATGTATATGTTTAATTATAATGATATGTTAATATTTTAATTTAAATGAAAATAAAAAAAACTCATGTTGTGATATTGCACATGAATGGATCCAATCAAACATGGAAATATACAAATATATATATATATATATATTTTTTTTTTTTTTTATACATTTATTTGGCATTCCAAAAGTTTCCACACAATTGGGTATAGTAATTATTTTAAATTGATAAGATCATGGGCACTTGCGAAATTTGGGTTTTTTTTTTTTTTTTTTTTTTTTTTTTTTTTTATGATGGTAACCATTTATTATAAAAATCATTGCCTTTGTTATCTATAACAATAAATGCGGGAAAATCAACGACGTCAATTAAATGAACGGCTTCCATGCCCATGTCCTTAAAATCAATAACCTGCACATTTTTGATATTATTTTTAGCTAAAATAGCACCTGGTCCTCCTATACTCCCCAAATAGAATCCATTATATTTTTTACAAGCATTTCTAACAACAGCAGATCTATTACCTTTTGCTAATGATATAAGCGATGCGTTGTTTTTCATTAGAACCTCGGCATAGGCATCCATTCTCCCAGCCGTGGTTGGTCCAAAGGAGCCACTTGCATAATTATCAGGTGTTTTAGCTGGTCCAGCATAATAAATAGGATATTTTTTAAAATATTCAGGTATAGGAACATTATCATTAATAAATTGATCTACAATTTTTTTATGTGCACTATCTCTAGCAACAACAAGTTTACCTGTTAAGAGTACTAATGTAGAGGTTGGATATTTAGATAAGGTTTTTAATGTTTGTTCCATATTTTGATTTAAATCAATTTTAACAGCATTTTCTTGATTTAGATCTTTAAAAGTAATTTCGGGTAAATATTTGATTGGTTCATGTTCTAGCATTTGCATAAAAACACCGTTTTTATTAATAAGACATTTTATTTGTCTATCAGCTGAACATGAAACACCTATACCGATAGGACAAGATGCAGAATGTCTAGGTAATCTAATAACTCTAACATCATGTACAAAATATTTTCCACCAAATTGTGCACCAATACCTAAACTTTGAGCTTTCTGTAGAATAATTTTTTCACTTTCTAAATCTCTAAAAGCTTTTCCATATATTCCTCCTTCTGTTTTCAAATTATCCAAATATCTACATGAGGCTAACTTAACCATTTTTAAATTCATTTCTGCTGATAAGCCACCGATAACAATTGCTAAATGATATGGTGGGCATGCAGAAGTACCTATTTCTTTAATTTTATCTAATAAGAAATTATATAAATTTTCTTCATTTAATATACTTTTGGTTTGTTGAAATAAAAATGTTTTGTTGGCACTTCCACCTCCTTTAGCTATAAAAATAAGTTCATATTTAGGCCCATCATAAAGAAAGTCAACATTTTGTTTCTTTGTTGATTTTTGATTTTCTTTTGAATCTATTTGTCTGGTTGTTATGTCCTTATTATGTTTAACATTATTATTATTTTGTATATCTTTCATATGGTTAGGATATTCATTTTGTTGAACTTCATGTAATTTTTCTTTTTTAATATTTGTATATATTTCAATTTGACATGGTAAATTATTTTTTGTATTAACTTCATTGAACATATTTAATGGAGATAATTGGCTATAACGAAAGTTATTATATTTATAAGCATTATATACACCTAAGGTAAGATATTTATGTTCATATGTGGTTAATATATCTTCATCTTTTTTTCCTAAAATGATTGCAGTTCCTGTATCTTGACAACCTGGTAATTTCTGTTCAGAACTTATGATTGCATTTTTTATTAATGTCATAGCCACATATTTATCATTTTTACTTGATTCTTTATCTTGTAAAATATGTTGTAATTGTTTTAAATGTTTTTTATTCAAAAAAAATAATATTTCTTTAAAAGCATATTCACATAATTTTGTTAAAACAAATGGTGGGATATGTATATATTCTTTTTCATAATTTTTATATAATAATTTTTTATTTTCATTATATATATATTCTTTTATATTACCATGTTCATCTAAAAAATTATACTCTTCTTTAAAATTATATCCATAATATTTTGTTTCATTCATAGGACTTTTATTTATTTTAATAACTTCGATATATTTACTAAGATCTTCAACTTTTTTATATTCAATATCATCTTCATTTCTAAAGCTTAAAATGTCTATAAAACTATTTAAACTGTTCATATGCCTTCTGTATATCTTGTGGTACACACATCTTATTTTTTTAAAATATAAGTTATATTGAAGGTATGCATTCTTGTGTGATAACAAAATGGAAGCTTCTTTAAACTTTATCATTTTTTTTTTTTTATGAATTTACAGGAAAACCAAAAAAAAAAAAAATAGAACGAATAAAACATATAAAATATATATATATATATATATATATATATAACACTGTATATATAATTATATGAATAAATTACAAATTAGGGATTGTGCATTTTATATATGTTATCCTATTTTTTAATGGCAAAAGAAAAAAAAAATGAAAATATTTTATTAACACAAATATATGCATATATACATATATACATATATACGTATATACATTTTTAATGTCTTCTTTTGACTTAAAAGTAGAACATGTTTTTTTTTTTTTTTTTCATTTAGCATATATTATTTTAATAAAAGAGAATATTTCATAAACTTGTAAAAATGCTTCAAATGAGATGAGATATATATGTAATTTTTTTTTTTTTTTTTTTTTTTTTTTTTTTTTTATAAATTTATTTTTACTTTTTTAATGCACTATTATAGTATATATAATAAAAGTTCTTTCTTCTTATTATTATTATTTTTTTATTTTATGATGCTGTGTATTTTTATTTTATGAAAATTCTCGAGGTTTTTTTAAAATGTTTAAATAAAAATACATATATGAATTGAATGGATTGGTATAACATTAATATGCCGATAAGTTAGCATATATATATATATATATATAATATTATGTATATCTTATGAATACTTTTATTTTATTATTATTTTTTTTGCTTTTGTTTTTGTTTGGAACATTGATTATGATATACGCGTGAACTTTTAAAAATAAAAAATTAATCAAATAAGTAAATATTATATTACGTATATATATTTGATAGAATATTTCAACAAATATAACACACAATGGATAAGAATAAAAATAAAAATATAAATATAAAATGCGTATATCCTTAAAAATAGTAATTATAATAATACATGAAAAAAATAAATAATATTATAAAATATATATAATTATATATATATGTATGTATTATATGTGTATATTTAATATTGGACTTGTAATAAATTGAAGGATGTATAAATTAGCGAATACATTTTTTTTTTTTTTTTTTAAACACAGGAAAGAACAAAAATTTTTTATATAAATCAAATATAAAAAAAAAAAAAAAAAAAAGAATATAATTTTTTTAGGAATTGATAAAATAGGACTATAAATACATACATACATATATATATATATATATATATATATATATATATATATATATATTTTTTTTTTTTTTTTTTTTTTTTTTCTTTGTGTAAGTAGGAGTTTATATAGAATGCGTCAAAATATACTTTTGTGATTTTTCTTTTATAAATAAATTTTATTCATTTTAAATTTTATCTTGTTTACTCAAACATTCACATAAACCACTAAAACTGTAAGTTAAAGGATTATAACTCTTAACACTATGTTTGTTATTATTATCGCCATTTTTATTATCACCATCTTTATTATCATCATTTTTATTATCATCATTCTTATTATCATCATGCTTATTATCATCATGCTTATTATCATGAACCTTATTATCATCATATTCATAATTCATTTGATCACCTTCCGTATTACTATTAAAAGAACCCTTTCTTCTCGTATCCAGTATATCTTTTTCATTGTTGTATATGTCATTTGATAATCCGCCTTCACTTTTACAAGAAAATTCATATATATCCAAGTTGTTATTTACCATACAATTATTTTTTGTATTTTCCATATAATTCAAATAATTATATTTTTCTAAAGAGGAAGCAACCGATTTGTTATAATCGTCAAAAAAGTATGTAGGATCACTATTATTTTCAAAATTCTCATCATATAATAATCTATTCTTTATTTTATCACTCATATTGTCACTCATTTTTTCCTTTATCCTATCACTAATTTGGTTACTAACATCTTTACCAACTCTTTCTTCATTTATTTTATGATCTACACATAAGTACATCTTTTCTTCATTCCTATATACTTTTTGCTCGTTTATATTATTTTTACCCTCTTGTGTAGTCACATTATTCTTATCATCTACTTTGTTAACATATTTATTATATGAATAACTCTCATGAGAATTTTTTGTACTATTATATCCTATACTATCATTGTTCATATATTTATTACTTTCCGACATTGTATTATTTATATTATAAATTTCTAGTATATTAGCGTTCTCATTATAATTATCCATATTATCCATAATATCCATATGATTTTCTCTATTCCTATATTTCATGTTGTGTAAATGTACATAGTTTTTATTAATCTCAATATTGTTTCTCTCTAACTTTTTTTTTATATTATATTGGATATCATCACTAAAAAAACTACCATTGTTATAATTATCATCATCATTATTATTATCATCATCATTATTATTATCATCATTATTATTGTTATCATTATTATTATTGTTCTCATTATTATTATTATTATTACTACTACTACTACTACAACCATTTGGGAAAATTAATTTTTCATCCATTTTTTCTATCGAACTCATATTTTTCTTCACATTTGTTATTCTCATATTTTCATATATGTTCTCACTTTTTCTGTTCATATAATTTATATGGTTTTCCTTTATAGTATACATATTTTTGTTATACGAAAAGTCAGAATTAATAATATCATCGCCATCACAACTTTTATCTGGATAAGGTTCATTATGTTTATTTTTACATCGACTATTATCCATATTATCATTATAATTATTTAATATGATCTCTTCATTATTCCACTCATGTTGTAAATATGCGTCCTTTTCATCATCGAAATCATTATTAGACACCTTGTTTGAACAGTTATTTAATATTACATTATTATTTATTATGTTACTAATGTTTTTTTTTGATGTACCTTCCTTCCCATTCATCATATGGTTGTCATGCATCAAATTATTTTTATGAATTTTCTTATATTTAAGTATTATGTTCTCTTCTGTGTTCATAATTTCTCTTTCGTTCATATTAGAAACATCGACCCCATCACACATGTAATCATTGTTAGGATTAGATGTATTATTATACATATTGTTATCAACACTATCAAAAAGTTGACCTCCTTTTATATTTTGTAAAAGTAAATTATTATTATTCATGTTATGTATGCCGTTTATATTATGTATGCCGTTTATATTATGTATGCCGTTTATATTATGTATGCCGTTTATGTCATGTATACCGTTCATGTTATGTATGCCGTTTATGTCATGTATGCCGTTCATGTTATGTATGCCGTTCATATTATTTATACCGTTCATATTATTTATACCGTTCATGTTATTTATACCGTTCATGTTATTCACATCATTCATGTGTCTCCTTTGGATATTTTCTACAACCAAGTTTGTTACCTCCATGTTATTATTCCTTTCAACGTCATCCAAGTTGTTGAATGCGTTAATCGAATTATTAGGATGAGCACCCATATGATAATTATTTATGTAATTATTATTAATTTCATAGTTATCCATATAATTATTCTTCATCTCATGATTTTTTATTAAATGATCATTAATAGTTGCACTACAATTTCTTGATATAATATATTGATTGTTATATTTATTTGCATTTTCTATTAAATATTTATTATTTAAAATAAAATATTTTTTTAAATCTCCCTCTGAATTATTATAATAATAATAATTATGATTATTATTATATTGGTTATTATGAGATATATCTTCTTTATAATGCTCTATATTTGTAGCCACATTTTTTTCATCCTGTTCATCTTCTTGTATATTAACATTTAACAAGTTATGTATATTTTTTTCAGCATTCTTATTATTCATATGATAAGAATTAATAAATGTTTTCTGTTCTATAGGAAGACATGTAGTTAATCTTCTATTCCTGTTGTTCATATGACTATTTATATTATTAAGTGACATTTTACTCATGTTATATATTAGGTTATTCATTTGGATATTTTCATTTGTATTATTTTTTTTTTCGATATTTTTCTTGTCATTTTTGTAAATGTCTTTTTCATTAGATATATTGTTATGACAATGATGATAATAATAATTATTATTATTATTATAATAAAAACAGTTATTATTCATATGCATATTTTTATGATTTTCTTTGTTGTCTCCATTATTATCTTGTCTGTTGATATCATTGAAATCGTTATGATTATTGTATGAATAATGTATAATATTATTATCATTATTGTTGTTATTATTGTTATTATTGTTATTATTGTTAATAATATTATTGTTAATATTGTTATTATTCATTTCTTCGAAGATTTCCACACTCTCATTTCCTTTATTAAAATGAACAACACTATTTTCATGATATATATTACTTAAGACATTTTTACAACCATCATATGTAACCACATGCTCATCTTGAAGAGAATTTTCTAAAGTATCTTTTTTTTGTTTTATGTTATTATATATATATTTCTCTCCACATATATGTATATCATTTTTTTCTCCTTTATTTATTATCTTCATAGTACAACCCATATTAGATGATATATTATGTTGTATCATTTTTCTTGAATTATTCATATTGTCAACATTATTTAAATTATTAACACTGCTGTAATTATACACATTATTATTATTATTATTGTTACTATTACTATTATTATTACTACTACTATTATTATTATTATTATTATTAGAAATATAATTACGTAAGGTGTTATAACCACCAGAATATATATTATTCCCTATACAATTGTTTCCGGTACAGTGATTTCTTATATAATGATTACCCATGCAATTGCTATTCATATAATTATTATTCATGCAATTGCTGTTCATATAATTATTACTCATGCAATTGTTATTCATATAATTATTACTCATACAATTGTTATTCATATAATTATTATTCAAATAATTATTATTCATACAATTATTAGTTACACAATTGTTATTCATACAACTATTCGTTACACAATTGTTATTTATACAACTATTTGTTACACAATTGTTATTTATACAATTATTTGCCAAACAGTTACTAGCCAAACAGTTACTAGCCAAACAGTTACTAGTCAAATAGTTACTAGCCAAACAATTACTAGCCAAATAGTTACTAGCCAAACAATTATTACCTACACAATGATTTCCTAAACAGTGATTAGCCAAACAATGACTTACACAATTAGTGGATAGACAATTACTACCTACATAAGTTGTACCTTCCACATTTTGTATATTCTGTTCTAATGTAACAATACCATTTTTATAATACTCATTATTTATAAATCTATTTTTATTTATAAGCTTATAGTTTTTACAAATTTCATAATTGTCATATGTATCAATAGGTTCTCCATTTTTATTGTATACATATTCTTGGTTATGGTTAATTTTCTTTTCTCTTTCATCAACAATTTCACTATTCATAATATAATCAATTGGATGGATATTTTCATTTATTTTATTATAATAGTCGCAAGCTTTCATGTTATTTATTTTTAAAACGTCTTGATTTATTATGTATTCATCATATTTGTCGTTTTCATTCATAATTAGTTTTCCTTGGTTCGGTGTATATTCATTTCTGATCATAAGATTATTTTTACTTTTCATATGTTGATTATTTTTTACCACTTCTTTTCCACATTCCATTATTGCATCATGATTAATAAGAAGTTCGTCGTCTGAAAGGAGAAAAATAAAAAGAATATGGTAATCATCTGCACAAATATATATATATAAATATATATATATATATAAAAATATATATATATAAATATATATAAATATGTATATATTTATTTATTTATTTATATATTTCATTTGTTTATGTTGGGTATGCCGTGATTATACTTTCTTTATAGATCTTACTAGCAGACTGGGGAACCTTAATTTCTGTCATATAGTCATATTCTTGATTGCTATCCATAAGAACATTTTTGTAATTATTTTTAGAATCTCTTAAATTATTATCATTAAAATTGTTCATCATACTATAGTCCATATCAACGTTATTTTCGTCATTTTTGTATGTATCATTTTTTAAATATATATTATTATCCTCATTTTCTTGTGTATCTCCATTTTCTTTATGACATGAAGTTTCTTCATTGTTGGACATTCTGTTCATCAATTCGCTAGCTGTAAATTTTACTGAAGGGTCCAATTGACTAATGTGATGAGCCATAGGACACTTATCAGATTTGTTACAATAACCTATGTGAGAAATTAAATGGAAACAAAAAAAAAAATAAATAAATAATAAAATTACATACATACATATATATATATATATATATATATATATATGTGGTGCATTTTTTTAGGGATATACAAATTAAAATGTAATATATATTATTCAAATTCATTATCAACACTTTAATATTCTCCTTATTATTACCATCCAAGAAAAATTTAGTACACAGTCTCAAAGCTTTTCCTGAACCTCGTAATTCATCTTCAGTGTGGGCAAAGGTGCATTTTGAGGCTTCACAATAACTGCCCGATAGAAACGTGTAGCACATTCGAGTCTAAACAAAAATAAAAAT
>NC_004330.2:1070000-1102500 GCF_000002765.6 Plasmodium falciparum 3D7 | reverse complement strand
CATCTTTTTTCTTATCATAATTTTATTCAAGTTCAATATATATTCTTATCATTCCATCAAAATAATAAACTAAGGCATATGAATATAAAAATTAAGGAAAAGAAAATTATTAGATAAAGATAAAAAAAAAAAAAAATATAATATTTTATTTACACAAGATTTCTATTATAATATTTTATAACAAAATCTATAATGAGATTAAAGACTATTTATTATTCTATTTTTTTTTGCATTTATAAAATTTATATAATAATAAAAAAAAAAAAAAAAAAACAAAAAAAAAAAAAATAAAAATAAAAAATAAAATAAAAAAGAAATGCTACTAATAATAATTAATTAAATAAATAAATAAATAAAAGTATCATAGATATTTATTTTTTTTTTTTGATACGTTATATATAATATATACACACACATGTATATATAAATATATATATATAAAATAAACATTTGTTATTCAAAAATACGATTGGAAATAATTCCTATATGTAATAAAACAAAGAAATAATATTATATACAATGTTATTTTATTATCTTTTTTTTTTTTTTTTTTTTTTTTTTTTATAAATATTTAATGTAAGTACATTCCAAAAATGATAAGACCAACTTAATAGGATTTCCTTTATTTCTTGCGACGTTATATATATATATATATATAATATATATATATATATATGTATATTTTTTTTTTTTTTTTTTTTTTTTTTTTGATATATGCTTATATATTATTTATGTGCTTCTATTTTTAAAAAATGGATAGCCAGAAAATATGCTAGTTTGTGATTTATATATTTATGAAAAAATAAATAGAAATCATAAGACAATTTTTATTTTTTTTTATAATATAGAAAATTTTGAGCTCAAGCTAAATCATATATATATTACATATATATTACATATATATTACATATATATATATATATGATATATATATATATATTATATATGTATATAATAAGTACACATAATAAATTGGGACCATCACCCAATTTTATTTTTATTCTATGGATTGCAAAAAATATATTTTAAAAGTAATAATTCAAAAAATGTCCACGCATTTGTAAAGATTCATTATATGATTTGTAATTTTTTTTTTTTTTTTTTTTTTTTTTTGCGTTTTTTAAGGATCTGCAAATATTATGTGTACTATAATAAAAAATGAATTAAACTAATATGTACATTTTATGGAATTTCATGAAAAAATATATTCCTCTTATTCGTTATAAAATATAATATTTTATCATAAAAATAATGATATGAATGTATTATATTATCATTTTTTTTTTTTATATTTCCCTTTTTTTTGTTCCCATTATTTTTAATTAATATAATAACTTAAAAGATAAAATAAAATAAATAAATATTATATATATATATATATATATTTATAATTATTGTTACAATTGCATATTTTTATCAATTTAAATTTTCTTCAATGTGTATTTTTCAAGTATCCTTTATTTATTTATTTGTTTATTTGTTGAAGATCATGCAATTAAGCAGGAATAATATATAAAAGAATATACTCATATATTTATTTATATATATATATATATATATATTATTTTTATAATACTTATATTTTTAGCAAAAAAAAAAATAATAAATGAATAAATAAATAAATAATTATATTAATAGTGTTTACAATAATAATACTGATTATAATAAAATGAGTACTGACATACCCGTAAATGATAATGAGACCAATTCATCTTTCAAATTAAAAAGTGAAATAAATTCTATAGAAAATGAATTAAAAAATTGGTTTCTTAAAAGAAGGTTAAATATGGAAATAAATTATTCTTTAAAAAAACTTTTCGATAGTTACAATTTCGTCGGGTTATCTATTAATAATAATATAAATTTAAAAGATAAAATGTTATGGTATGATATTGTTAATGGGAAACCAGAATTAGAAGATACCTTAAGTATGGATGCCAAAGAATATAAAGCAGATCAATATTCATATTTATGGAATAAAAGTACTACTATAGATAATGCTTGTAGACTTGTTGGCTCTATTTATTTTCGTTGTTTAAAAAATAATTTTCAACTAAAAAAAAGCGAACGGGAACATAAATGTATTCAAAACTTCATCAATTTTAATAATTGTAGAAATGCTTTAAAACTTCAACAAGCAAATAATATCAAAGATTCTTTAATCAAACAAAATATGGAGGATAATATTGCAAAGGCCTTGTTTGAAAGAAGAAGTCTATTGCTTGACATGTTAGAAGATTTCAAATAAAATGATATAATGTGATATTATATCTTATTAAAATGTGTGCATTGAATAAGTTAAATCACAAAAAATAAAAAAAAAATAAAAATAAAAATAAAAATACATAATATAAAAAACAAAAACACAAAAAAATACACAATAAAAATTAAAGAATTATATAAAATATATATCATATTATACATACACATATATATTGTACACATATATGTATGTATGATAAAACTTTTATATTTATCATTTGGAATTTTTTTTTTTTTTCCCTTTTTTTTGAAATTAAACTTTTTTTTTTTTATTTTTTTTGCTAGACAGTTAGCTAGCTAGCTAGCTATTATTATTATTTTATTATTTTATTATTTATTTTTTTTTTTTTTTTTTTTTTTTTTTTTCAAGGAAAAAAATACACATATATATATAATATATATATATATATATATATATATATATATATATATATATTTATTTATTTATTTATTTATGTTGGGAAAGAACATTATTCTACTTAATCTTTTTAATATTTAAGTCCTCCCATAAATGTTCTTGCGTCAGGAACTTGGCCATTAAAGGATGCAGAAGAAAAATCGAAATTAGGATATTCTTGTTGAAATCTTTCTAATAGAATTTGTTTTTTTGTATTATCTTCATCAACAGGATTTAGATTTTTATGTCCTTTAAAGACACTATTCCAGCTTTCACCTTTTTTTACTTTGGTTAATAAAATATGTAAATTATTATCTTCAATAAACCAGTAAGAACAATCTTCATCAATAATACTAAATAATTCTCCTTCTAAAAAGTTTTTCGTGTTTTTTAATCCTATGGTTATTCTTTTACTTTTTATTTCAATGTTTAAATCGTTTTTATTAACAAGTTTTGAATTCATATCAATATAAATATTTATCTCGTCTATACTTTGTTCCCATTCATATATTAAAACACCTGACAAATAGTAAAACAAATTTATGATAAAATTAATTCTGCAACGGATTGTAATATGTATACTTCATAAATAAATAAACTAACACATATATATATATATATATATATATTTTTATTTATGTATTTTTTACATGTACACAAAGAAATATAAATTTAATTCCATATTTTTGTACATATATATTTATATATTTTTTTTCATTTTTACCATTGTTCATGTATTTATGTCTTTTGTTGTATATTTCACCCATTCTTATTTTATATTTTCAAAAAAAAAAAAAGAAAAAAAATTAAACACTAAAATAAAATATCACTCAAAATATTATATTTACTTTCTCGTATTAATATAATATACAAAAATATATTCTTATAAATAATTCTGTCACATTAATGTTTTTATAAATATTTACTTTCTAAAATATTTTATTACTATATATATAATTATATATATATTAATAAAACATTATTCGTTTTTAACTTCCAAATTAAAAATTTATATTTCTTGTTACATTTTTAAAAAAAAAAATTATATCCATTTCATATACGAATAATTTTTTTTCTTTATATAAATAATGATATATGTAAAATAAATAAATACATATGTATATAACATATATATATATATATATATATATATTATCACAATGTTATATATAATATATATTATATATATATTTAATTTTTATAACTGTATTTACTAACTTTATGTATTTCTAAAATCAGTATAAAAAAAAAAAAAAGGAAAAAACTTTGAAAAATTATGCATATCGAATTAAATTATAAATAGAAAATGAAAAAAAAAAAAAAAAAAAAAAAAAAAAATTAAATTAAATAATAGAAATTATAATAAAGATGAATTTTTGTCGCTCCTTTTAATATAATAAAAAAAGAATCTAAAATTATTAATATATATATATTTTTTTTTTTGTCTTTAAATTTAAATATAATTATAGGAACAAAGAAAAAAATATAATACATATAATATATATATATATATATATATATATTTATTTATATTTTCCTGCTTTTAATAGCTTCCCCTGTTTTAAAACGTTTAAAAACCTTGATAATTTTATTTTTTTAGAATGGGGGGAGATGGAGGGAGTTTGCCTCAAAGAGTTGACTTAGTTCGTATGAAAAACAAAAAGTTAAGAGAAAACACAGGAAGTTTAGGTTATGAAAAAAATACACTTGTTAATGTAAATCAAAATAAATATAACAAGAAGGAGTTACGGGAATACCATTTTAACCGTTGTGTTATATCTGAGGTAATTTAAAAAATAATAAAATATGAAACGATGCATATAAAAATAAGATAGCATAATATTATTTTGTTTGACATATTTTTATTATACATATATATATATATATATATATATTTTTTTTCCATTAAGGAATTATTAAAAGAACCATTTTTTTGTTGTCGCCTTGGTTACTTGTATAATAAAGAGCATGCTTTTCAGTTATTGCTTGTTAAAAAACAAAACAAAAAGAAAAGAAAAAAAGATACCTTTGAAAAGTTTGCTCACGTTGATTCTTTAAAGGATTTAGTTCTTTGCAAAAATAAATTAAATGAAGAAGGGAAATTGATTTGTTTAATTTCCAAAGAAATTATAAATTCTACATCAGGAGGAATTTGTTTATTTTCTTGTGGTTGCGTATTTTCAAAGAAGGTGTTTAATCGAGTCAATATTTCAGAGGTACATCAAAAGTGAAAAGGAGAATTACCAACATGGAAATATATGTACATATATTATTATATATATATATATATATATATATATTTATATTTATTTGTTTTATTTTATTATAGGATAAAATGTGCATAACATGTAATAAGCAATACAAAGAAAGTGATATTATCGAAATAGGTGTGGAAGACGTAGCATTATTGGAAGAAAAACAAAAGAGTATAATTAAAAAAAGAAAACTTGAAAAAAAAAAAAAAGATTCATTTTTACAAGCAAAAAAGGAGATGAAGAATAATGACGCTGTTAAATAGGTGCTGTGTTATTTAAATAAATATAAATATATATGTATATATTAAATACATTAGTATCCTTTTTTGTTATCGTATTACTAATAAGAAAATATTTTTTTTGAAAAAAATTAATAGAATTATATATTTCTGACTTCCCTTACTTATAACCTTTTATTTTTTATAATTTTATATTTATATTATATTTTATATTTCATATTTCATATATTCAATTATTATTTTTTTTGTTTTTATTTATTTAATTATTTTTTGTCTCATTTGAAAATATGTTCATGTGTATATATATAAATATATACAATTATATATTAGTGTGTGTATTATACATATATGTTATATATATATATATATGTATATATTATTAATTTAATTTTTTTTTTTTTCTTTTATATATAAAAAATGGAAAATTTTGAACACAAACAAAAATCCATTTAATTATAAAGTGTAATAAGATATAAAATTAATAACAATATTATAATTTTTGAATTATATAAAATAAATGATATAATATAAAATGATATATAAGATGTATTATTTATAAGGATTAGAGAGAAAAAAAAAAAAAAAAAAAAAAAAAAATTTTGAAGGCAATGGCTAGCTTAAAAAATAGCTATTTTTTTTTTTTTTTTTTTTTTTTTTTTTTTTTTTTTTTTGTTACAAAAAAATCTACCCATTTTTTTACACTTTATAATTGACGACATATATATATATAAATATATATCTAATATATGACAATATGTATTTATATGCTGCTACTTATATATATAATTATATGTATAGTACCTGATTTTCTTTCTTTATTTTTGAGATGATGGAAATTTCGAGTGGAAGTGATTATAGCGATATTGCTAACGAGATAATGCAAAGATATGAAGAGAAAAAAAAGAAAGAAGAAGAAAAAAAAAATATTGAGGTGAAGAATTATGATGATACCCTTTACCGTAAGAAAATTGTTAATTCTAACGAATGTAATAATAAAAATGTAATTAATAATTTTAATGATGATAGTAGTTATGATTCACTTGTTGATGATTTTTATAATAAAACTATAAATCAAAATGAGAATAAAAATGATGAAGAAATAATTAATGTAAATAATTTTTATTTGAGTGATAATGAAAAGAAAGAAGAGAATACAAACATAATTAATGATAAAATGAAACCGAATAATTATATAAAAAAGAAAAAAGAACAAATTATTAAAAAAAAAGTTATACAAAGAAATAATGAAATATTCAAAAGAAATTATAATAGACCTTTAATGCCATTATTAGTAAAAAAAAAAAAAAAGAATTTTCTCTCTCATAAAAATAGAAAAGACATACATCAAAAAAATAATAAAATAAACATGAAACAAATATACCATTTAAATGAATGGGATAGTAATCAAAATGATTTGGCAAAATATAAATTATCTAAAGAAGAACTTGAACAAAAAAAAAATAATTTAAAATCAAAAAATATAGATAAGGTAAAAATAGAATATCAACAAAAATTACAAAAAATGAGAGAAAACCAAAAAGTGGGAAACAAGAATATTACCATATCTCTAAAATGCAAACAAGAAAAAGATGAAGGAAATCGTAATAAAGAATTAACCAATTCGCTTTGTTCAAATAAATCACAAAATAACAATGTAACGATCTTAAGTGAAGAAAAAAACAAAAATAAAATAAATAACAATAATAATAATAATATTTTAAGAAAAGATAAAAAATTAAAACAGGATGAAACATATCAAACTCTGAAAAGGGTTGAATATACAAATACATGTGAAATGAAAGAAAACTTCATGAAAGATGCTATTAATAATAATAAATCTTGTGATAATACATATTGTTACAGTGATCATACAAACAATAGTAATAAGCATTATCATTTAAATGAATACATTGAACAAAATAATATTAATAAGTCCAATACAAGAAGTACAAATAACAATGTGAAAAATTATTATAATAATAAAAAAACGACAAATCCAAAAAATGATAACACTCCACATTATTATAGAAACAAAATTAATACTTTTAAAAATTTTAATAAATCATGTGATGATAACATTTCAAATCATACATATAAAGATATCTTGGATGTACATTGTAATAATTTTGATATGCATGGTAATAATTTTGATGTACATTGTAATAATTTTGATATACATGGTAATAATTTTGATGTACATGGTAATAATTTGGATATCCATGGTAATAATTTGGATATTCATGGTAATAATTTGGATATTCATGGTAATAATTTGGATATTCATGGTAATAATATGGATATTCATGGTAATAATTTGCACGTTTATGGTAGTAATAATAGTTCTTCCTATGTAACAAAAAAGAAATTATTTCATACTTATAAAAATGTATCATCATATAATAAAAAAAAAAATACATATATAAAAGAATTATATAAACGCTCAGGAGATTACGATAATTTCTCCATTCATACAGATGATACATCTTATAGTGATGATCACATATTAGATAATTTTACAAATACATTGAAAAATTACAATGAAAATTTATATATTGATATAGAAAATATAAATGTAAAAATGGATACAGAACTATTTGAAAAGAATGTAAAAAAATTCCAAGCTAAAAAATATTATCCAAATATTGATTTAAAAATGTTAGATGAATTTTTATCATCATCTAATAATAACTCAGTCCAATCATCTGTAATATCAGATGATGAATATGTATTGGATTCTGATTATTCTGAGCAAATAAAAAAAATATCTATCCATGGAAATTATGATGACTGTAACGAAGATGATAATATTATAAGATTTAAGAAAAATAAATTGGAAACGTTTAATTATATAAAAAATATTATGCAGCAGTTGAAACATATGAACATAGAGGACAAAATTAACACCGAAAAAAGAAATGATGATAATATTAATGGGGATAATATTATTAATAATAATATTAATAATAATAATAATAATAATGGCTGTGATCATTTGAAACATGTTAATATTGATTATTTTATAAAACAAAACGTTAAGAATAACTTTAATGACAATATAATGGTGCAGAAAGATAATAATTGTGATAAAGATGCAATTTTTAATAACCAGACAAATGAAGTTATTAATTTAATAGAAAAAGATGATAGTTATTATAATTCTAAGCTTGAAAAAATAAAATATAATGATGAACATCTTATAAATGATCAAATGAAAATAAGGACAAAACCGTATCCTTTAATGGAATATTTGTTTAAAGAAAATGATGACAAATATAATGAAATGGATAATCATATTAATGATATAGATGATGATGATGATGATAATATAAATAATTTATGTGATGAAAAGAATTTTCGTAAATATCATATAAAATCAAATATGAATAATAATCAAAACATATTAAATATGAGCAATTCATATAACCAAACTAAGGTTTCTAATATATCAAAAAGATATAGTATAGAGAAAAATACAAACACTATGAAAAATCGGTTAGACAATATGTCATATACATCTTCTTTTAATAATATAAAGAATGAGGATATTCTTAATGTACATAATGATCAGTTATCTTTTGATACAATCAAATTAAATAATTCCAGAAATGATTATCATGAAAATAATTTAATAAATATAAAAAATTGTGATTCTATTTCTAGAGACATATTAAACAATGAAGAAAATGAAATAATATCAGACAAATATTCTGATAAGTTAATGACTTATAAAAATTATGATTCGCAAAATGAATACTTGAAAGAAGAAAAATATAATGAAAATCAAAAAACGAAAACAAAATTAAATACAATAAATAAAACAAAAGAATTAAATTTATATACATTAAATACGCATCATGATGATCAACAAATAAACAATCTTAGGAAAGATCCACCAACTGATGCTAATACTAATGCAAATATTTCCATGAATATAGAAAATGTTTCAAAAACAAACAAAGAAACATATATAAAAAAAAATATTCATATGATTCATAAAAGTAATAATAATGTTTCTAATGCTACTCCCAATATAACCAATCCAACAAACAGTAAAATGAATAATATTGTGAAAAAAAAAAAAAAAAACACACAACAAATCAACACTTTACAAACAAAAAAAACTAACAAAAATACTGTTCTCAAAATTAAAGGTGGAGAGGAAAAACAAAAAAAGATCATACAAACAAAAAATATCACAAGTAAAGTACTAAATAAAAATATTGCAAACAAAGGAGAAACAGTATTAGTACCTAGTAAGAAAAAGGAAAAACTTATGAACAATTCAGAAAAAAAAGATAAAGAAGAAAATTGTTCAAACAAGGAAAATAGATTAATTAATCAAAAAATTATGAATACATCTATCAATTTTGATGATACACAAAATTTAAGTGATGAGGATAAATTTATTTTCGATTCTTATTTGAATGAAGAAAATATAAAAAAGGAAAGTTTACAGGAAATTATAAGCAACCAAGTTCGTCAATTTGAGCAAATTTTTTTATGAAAATGAAATTAAACGGAAATCACACTACACAAATGGGTTAACATATATACATATAAATAAATAAATAAATAAATAAAAATATATATATATATATATATATATATATATATATATGTATATTTTTTTTTTTTTTAATACACTTATTGATTTATGTGTATACACATTTTTATCCTGTCAACACTTTTTTTTTTTTTTTTTTTTTTTTTTTTTTTTTAATTTATTACTTATTGTATTCATAACAACGTACATATTTTGTAACTAAATTGTTTTCACTTGAATGTTTTAAAATAATAAAAAAAAAATAAATAAACATATGTATATATTTATATATGTGATTCCTATTTGGAAACAGCCATTTATAATGGTTCTGGTGTGCACCATGACAGAATCAAGTATATGTTTTCTTTAACTTTTCATAAGTTCAATTTTTTCTTCAAAGCGTCAAAATCAATATTGGCATAATGAAGAAAGTTGGGAGTGTGTAAACCACATGATTCACTAATTATAGAAGGTGGTAATATAAAAAGCTTGTGTGTGTTTTTCAACATTCTTGTAAAGAATATTTTAATTTTGTTAAGAATTTCAGTTTTGGGCATGTTTGTCCAGAAATAATTAGATAAGTAATAATACATAGAAGATGGTCCAAGGAAAAAATTATTTTTTAAAATAGTTAACAATTTGATTTCTATATATTTTAAATTTAATTCGCTTTCATCTGTTTGTTTATTATCTAAAGGTTTTAATTCAGCTGATGGATGGTATTGGTTAATTTTATTAATAATTTGTAACTTATAAAAAGGATCATTAGCTATATGACACATAGTTTCTTTAATTAATAATTTACTAACATTTCCAACTATATTAATATCTGCAGAAGAACAATCATATTTAGTATAATATCCTGTAATTGATTCATCTAAATTTCCTGTAGCTAATGCAATTAAAAATTCATTAAATAATTTTTTTTTAAAATATCTTTTATGACATATTAATGTACTAAAAAAATATGTTAATAACATTCTTGATCGTGATTGAATATTTTGTAAGCATACATCTTGATATGTACTTCCTCCTTGACTTTCAAATTTCATATCTTCACCTAAAAATTCTTCACCAGCACTTTTTAAAAATTCATATAAATGTTCTATACTATAAGTAGTATGATAAGAATTAATATCTTTACTTAATTGTTCAGAATAACATTTAGTATTTTCACTACTATTTTTTGATGGAAATGATATGGTATTTAATAATTTATTACATATATCCTTTCTGCATGCTTGATCAATTAATAAATTCTTAACCTTTTTTATAAATAATTTCTCATTTAATTCTAAGGAACAAAAATTATTATCCAATAAATCTGGATTCTCTTTTAATGTTATTTCAATCATTATAGATAAAATATATACCATGCATGCAACAAAGGATGAATCAATACCACCTGAAATAGCTAGTACAAACCCTTTAGCATTTGTTAAGCATAAAATGTACCATAAAAATAAAGCACAATTAAAACTTAATTCTTCATATATATTATGTAATACATATTTATTTCCATTAAATTCATATGAATATTCATACACATTATTATGTTGATGATGATTTTTAAAAATTTCGAAAAGGTTTTTATTCTCTTGTCCATACAATTTCCAGTTAAAATGTGCAGGAAGATGATTTAATATATTTTCATCAGAATTTTTAATGGATATATTCAAATCATTATTAAATGAAAAAATACCTTCAACAGACATATGATTATTGTTACAATTTCCATTTAACATATCTATATTATTAAGGGATACGATTTTTAATAAAGACAAATCATTATTCTTATTTCCCTTCTTCATATTATCATTATATGGAGTATCAATCTTCTCCTTTTGAAGTAAAGATAATTTCTCTTTATTTATAACATATGTTACATTAACAGATGCTACTTGTATATCTGAAAAAGTAAAGCGTGCATTTTTCGTCAACACTTTATTATTTTTACAAATAAAAGAAAAGCCATCGAACTTAAAAAAATTGTTATCACAACCACTATTATTACTAAAACATAATGTCATATTAGGATAAAGTTTAGATAAATTCATTAATTCAATAAAATATCTATTAAATAATTGTAACTCATTTATAACATAACCATTTACTAATAATATATCAACTGAGTTCAAATTAATTTTCTTATTATTGTTTTCTAATTTTTTATGATCCTTTTGAAATAATAATTCTCCTCTTTTAAATACTTCATTTTCTTTATTTAATGATTCACACAATATATCATTACTATTCTCAAATAATAAATTACTCTCTACTTTAATTAAATCATCTAAAAATATATGAGCTATTACTAAACCATTTATTTCTAGAATTGCATTTCCAAAATAAGTTTCCTTCTGATTTGTAATATTCTGAATACATTGTGGCAAAACATATTTTTCAAAGTTGTTATGAAATATTTTCACATCAGAATGATTAAATTTTATATTATTTTCCTTTTCTTCAATAAAACTATTTTTTTCATATGAAGCAAAATAATCCTTTTCATCATTTTTATTTATATTCTCTTTTGGTGAGATAAAAATTATTTCATTATTATATATAGCTAATTCACAATTATACATTTTTTTATGGAAATATACAGGCATACTAACAAAACATAAAATATTATCCGTTAAATTTTCTTTCTCATCATATTTCTCCTTTAATATTTCACTCAAATAATACCAGCAATTCTCTTGAAGATCTACAATCTCTTTAAAGCTACTTTTACAGTTAACACCACATAACTCTAATTCACCTCCTATTCTAATTCCACAATTTAACTTCTTACACTTCTTTATGCTTTCAACAATTTTCAATTTATTATTTTCGTAGTCCAAAGGAACTGACCAAATGGACGAGCAACTTAATCCGATATTATTCATCATTTATTAAGATAATATGCTCTCTTTTTTTTTTTTTTTTCAAAACGTTAGATCAAAATATAATTACATATAAATATATAAATATATATATATATATATAAATATATATATATATATATATATATATATATATATATATATATATATATATATATATTAATATAACAAAATGGAATATATTTATTTATTTTAAATGTATAACATACATATATATTTAGTTTATATATTTTGATTACACGAAATAATATTGTCACAAATATTCATTAAACAATTTAATTTTATATCATATACAAAATTAATTTAAATGAATATAAATTAATCATCACTTAATTAAAAGTTATAGATAAAGGAGAGTTTTTTTTTTTTTTTTAATACATTTTAAATATATAATACCACAATTAAGCTAAGTTTAAAATAATATTTTGAATGTTCCTTTTTATTTAATTAAAAAAAAAGTAAATTCATATGATAAAAATAAAAAAAAATAAATAAATAAATATATACATATATATATATATATATTTTTATTTATTCACCAACTAATCAATATGTTATCAAAAAAAAAAAAAAAAAAAAAAAAACCCAATAAGTATATAAAACAAAAAAATGCCCTATTCTTGAGATGCCATTTGTAAATCTTTGAATCTCTAATTAAAAATTTCTAATTTCTTTTTTTTCAGTTGTACTTATAAGAAAGAAAAAATATTATCTACTTAACAAAAATACATAAAAGTATATAATTTTCACAAAAAAAAAAATTTTTTTTTTTTTTTTAATGAATAATGTGTTACTCTCCATCAAATTGCACTTTCAAATAATATTATTTACCAATATTTCTTTGCTTTTTTTTCTTTTTTTTTCTTTTTTTTTCTTTTATTTTCATTTGAATATGCGGGTCGGTATTTAGAAATGTTAAATAAATAAAATATGGCAAAACATATTTAACAAATAACATCTTCCTAGATTTCATTATTAACCTGAAATAAAATAATAAATAATAAATACATACATATTATATATATATATATATATATATATATATATATTTAATGTAATACTTAAAATTATGAACAAGTTAGGTTTTTTTTTTATTTTTTTTTATTGTTTTTTTTTTTTTTTTACTTGGCATAATAGCTAGTTGTTAAAGTTACGGCTATAAGAATTACAAATATTGTCAGGTACATCAATTTAATACTAAAGGATAAGGGATTATAGGAATAATAAAATGTACTTATATAACAAATACAACTGAAATATATTAATGCACACGTTTTGGACTCATTAAAATTAGTAAAAAAAGGTATTAAGAAAATACTTGTAATTAATTTTCCAATTAAAAAGACGTCAAAAATGTTGTAATGATTTAAAAGTACATATAAATCATTTATATTAAAAATGCGATCATTTAAAGAATAGACAATATCAATCATTCCAAAAAATATATTTACCAAACAATTGAGGATGGAAAATATATGTAACATTTTTATTCTTTTAAAATTTTTTATTATCATTGATGGTAAACAAAATATAATGTTAATAATTAATTGTAAAGATATTCTTATGTAAGTAAAGGGAATGTATTTATTCTTGTCCATGAAATGATTTAATGGAAACTTAGTCTTTGAATTTTCTTCTTTTTTCAACACGTTTGAGTATTTAGGTTGATCACTATTTATTTCAAATAAGAAATAAAACATATGCATTTGTAAATAAATTAATAATACATTCAATATGTATAACAACAAATTTAAAGCCCATGTGCTTTTATAATAATTGAATAAAACTGTTTTTACCCAATAATTATACCATTTCATAAAATTCTTATATTTTAATATATATTCCAATTCATTATCCTGTATATTATTTTTCCATTGAGATGTATACAATATATCATTATATCGTTTCCAATATTTCTCTTTCTTGTCAATTTTTTTATACCATGTTTTTATTTTTATCCATATGATATTAAATAACTTTATACATAAAAAAGCATTTTTTATATTATACGAAAATTTGTGTTTTTCTATATTATGAGGTTTCTTTTTATAATTTATGGGAATACAATCGTAAAATTCAAAAAAATATTTTTTATATATACTTAAATGAGATTCTTTACTTTTTCTTTTATTCAATGATAAGTTAGAAATATATTTACACGTACCTTTCTTCTTACTAAGAATGCCATCAAAATGTTTTTTACTCGTACATTTTTTACATAATGAGAAATGATGATTTCCTATTGAATCTTCTGTGCGTTCCTTTTTCTCCCCCTCACAGGTATCTCTCGAATTAAACTTCTTATTTTGTATGTTTTCTTTTATTCTTTTTTGTTCTCTATTATTGTGATCAAAAGTGGGAATGCCCCCTTGGATAGAAGTTGTGTCTCTATTATATAGTTTATCATTGGACATATCATTTATTCCTACCTGTATTCCATAATTTTCTGCATTTGTTTTTTTCTTTTTTTCATTTTTGAGAGATCCTTCATATGAACCATTTAAAAAATCATTCATACTTGAAATACTACCTAAGGAATGTTTGTTTTTGTTACGTGAATTATTCGTTAATTTTATAAATGATTCTTTTTTTGGTAAAACTATGTTATCATACATACAAATGATATTCTTTTTATTCATTTTTTTATTTTTCGCATCAGAAATGGAAAATGATGAACAAGAGGATGTATTGTATTTGTTCGATTCTATTTCATTATCTTGGATATTATCTGTATTTACTGATTTATCCAATCCATCATCTACATAAAAGGCATTATTTGAAAATAACATATTTTCATTGGATTCTTCAGAAAATAATGTATTTTGTGTTTTAACAGATTTATTTATTTGAAATTTAGAAATTTTCCTATGTATCACATCATCGGGTTCTTGTACATTTGAATGAAAATGTTGTATATAGCTAGTTCTCCTTTTTATATTCACATCCGAATGTCCATTTTCACTTTCACTTTCATTTTCATTTTCATTTTCATTTCCACTTGCGTATTCATTTTCGCTTTGGCTTTCACTATTTTCCATATTATCTGAATAGATTGAATAAAATACTCTCTTATCATTTCCACATTTAAGAATTAAAGCATCATAATGACTATTTTCATTTATAGAATAAAACTTTGATGTACATATTCTTCTTTTTTCTGTTGCGTTTATGAATTTAGAATTTCGAACATCAAACGTTTTATCTTGAGATATTTTTTTTTCATGGTTCATAAAATATTTAATACTACTACCACTACTACTATTATTATAATTATATTTGTAAAAATATTTTTTTTTTAAAATAGGGCAATTTCTTAATATAGATGTTTTCAGGTGAAAACAATTCAATTTGGTATCTTCATTTTTACTTCTTGATTTTGTATCATATATACTAGTATTATTTGTTTTTAGTGTACTTTTTATAGAACTCATATTTATAACTCCTTTGCCATAACTTACGCCATCTGTAGTTAAGTTTGAATTATTATTAAAAATAGTAAAGAAATTATAATAACTATTAATTTTTATACACGTATCATTTTTTAAATATGTAGAGAGATCATTCAAATTGTGTCTTTCTAAAACATATAACGGTATTATTTTAGATTGTTTAACTTTCCCATTCTTATCAAAATATATGTAATTAATCTTGTTTTTTAATTCTTCAGATAATAATATATTTCTTTTACGATTACATTTTCCAGGACCACTACGTAATAAAGAAAAATGTTTCTGAACAATTTTTTTTTTATATGTTTCTCCGTAATCCTCATTATTTAAAGCATCTAGTTTTTTATTTACAATTTTATTATTAAACCTTTTAAAGTTAGAATGACTATAAAGTGTATTATTATCCTTATGAGAAGAGGAACTATTATTTTGTGAAATATAATCATTATTTTGTGGAGATAAATATTTATCATAAGAAGTAACATGATTATTTATTTCATTATTATTATTATTATTATTATTATTATTATTATCAATATAAGCAGATGAATTATCTTTTAGTGATATATTTGTTTTATTCTTTTTAAGTTTTTCCTTTTTTTTTTTATTTTTGCTATATGTATAGTTTTCATTACATAAATTTCTATTATCTATTTCTATATTTGATTCCACATTTAAGTTTTCTTCATTATCACATCTTATTATATTCCTTGAATAATTATCATTAATTTTATTTTCTTCTGCATTCATTTTTTTTAAAGAGCACATTTCTATATCTTCTGAATCATTTTCTACATTTACTTTAAATTCGTTATTACTATAATAGTTAATATCACTGATATCCATGGGAGTATCATATTGAACATTAGTAGTTTCATCATAATAATCTTCAAGATTTATTTTACTTTTGTTTATTGTCTTGATTTTGTTTATGCCATACTTTACTTCATTTTCAAATAGATAATTGCCTAAAAAAAAAAAAATATACATATATATATATATATAAATATATATACATATGGGGGGGGGGGGTGTATTCATTTCAGATGAATATATTTCACCCTTCAATAATTTTCCTTCTAACCTAATATGTCCACACTGATTTTGTTCTGCTGATAATATATCAAATTGTTTCTAATTAAAATAGCTTTTTTCTCCAGTTCATGGAAATATGGTTCTATGTTGTCAAGGGCCCTTAGTGGTTTTCTCTTTATGTAAAATATGTGTTTAGCTAATATATATAATGCTATATGAATTGCAATACATATTATAATATGAACAAGAAGAAGGAGAGTAAAGCAAATGATTATATTGTAATTTGGTAAATTATGATAGAAACTTAAAAATCCTGTAATTAGTGTAATATTACAAATAAGTAATAATTTTCTTATATGAATCGATGTAACTAAACTTAAAATGTAAGTGAAATAAATTAATTTTGTCCATGATAATGAAGATGTAAACAATAGAGAAGATGATAAAGGAAGAATAATTATATATAAAATAAATAAATAATGAATAGATATAATTGGTTTTCCAGAAGTATTTTCCGAAAACACTTCTGCTATTTTTAATAGTGCTAAATGCAAACAAAAAAAAAAACACCAAATTATTTGAGAAATTCTTTCTTTAAGGGTTATAACTTCAAAGGTATTTATTCCATCCAATAAAAAAAAAAAAATTTCCAGAAACATTAACAAGGTTAAAGTGTATATAGAATTTATTAAAAATAAATTCATTTCATTTGGAAATTTCTTATGATATTTTTTCATTTTATATTTTTTTCTTATTTTCTGTATTTATGTGTAACCAATAAAAATCAAACTTTATCTTATAGGAAAGTAATTATTATTATTCTTTTTTTTTTTTTTTAAATAAAAAACATATAAGGAACATATGTATAATGGAATTTTATGTGCATCATACAAAACGGAGCATTACAAATTTTTGAGTTATTGCACCATTGAAGAGGTAAATCATTAGATAAAACATTTGAATTTCCTAAATTTTTTCCATATAGAATAAAAAATATAATCATTACATATTTTTTTAAATGTAAGAGAAAGGAATAAGATATAGAAAACTACATATATATATATACATATATATATATATTTTTTTTTTTTTTTTTTTTTTCTGAACAGCTATTTTAAAAAAGTAAAATGGCTGTATTTCGTTTATGTCAAATATATACATATCAATCTCTAAAGATATAAAACTGGGAAGTGAAATATATATATATATATATATATATATTTACATTTATGTATAAATTATATACATATTTTTATTTTGGTAGTAGGATAAATCATGCTAATTGTTATATTTAGGTATAACTAGCCATTTCATAATTTGCAAAAAAAAAAAAAAAAAAAAAAAAAAAACCTTTATATAACATAAAATAAAAAAAAAAAAAACAACCTTTATATAATATAACATAAAAAAAAAAAAAAAAAAAAACTTAATATATATAGTTACAATTTTGACTGAATTACGAAAAAGCTTTTATATAGAGTACATTTTTAGCAAAACAAAGATTTATATTACTTTCATTTTTTTTTTAACATTGTAATAAAATGTGAGAATAGGAAAAATATTCATAATATAATAAGAAATTTTATGTATTTTGTATAGATATATATTTGCAGAAATTATTCAAATATATATACATATATATATATATATATATATTATGTATTTTTCTTTTTTATTTTCCACACATTTTAAAGCATACAGATTATTTAATAAAATGCAAATGTTAATTGTATGTATCGTTCTTTGAATAATGATTTTTATTATTTTTCATTAAGTAATAGAATACGTCCTTTTAAAATACATTCCACAAATACAAAGGTATATAAATATTAAATGTAATAATTTTTATAATGTATATATAAGTTAGAAAAAAAAAATATATAATAATAATAGGAATATATTTAAAATATATGTACATTTTATAAAAAATAAAAAAAATTTAAATGTTTATTAACAAACTTGTTTTTATAACATTTAATATTATGAATATTAAGTAAATATATATATATATATATATTATATTTATAGTATCTGAAAAAAATATAAGTATTCATTTATTTTATTTTATTTTTATATTTTTTTTTTTTGAAGGCACTTAATATATACTTTTTGAAGGCACTTAATATATACTTTTTGAAGGATAGCCATATGCACATAAAAAAAAAAAATAAAATAATAAAATAATAATAATAAAATGAAATAGATAAATATGTATCATCTCACATATATCATTAATAAATAAAATATATTTTTTAAAAAATTAATTAAAAAAATAATGTGAGGGTATCATTTTTTTTTATAAAAAACGGAGAAAATATTCCTTTCACATTTTTTTTTTTTTTTTGAACATATTATTTGTATGAATACATAAGTTTATTTTTTTTTTATATTCCAACAAAGAAAATATAAAAAAAAAAAAAAAAAAAAGAATAGTGATATATGAAATAAAATAATATTTTACATATTATCGTTTTACTTATGTGTAATATTGAAACCAAAAAAAAAAAAAAAAAATATAAATAAAAAAAACAAAAAAACAAAAAAAAAAAAAAAACAAAAAAAAAAAAAACATAAAAGAAAAATAAAATAAAACAAGAAAAAACAAGCAAAATTAATAAAATTAAATATAATGTTGGAATATAAAATAAATATACATTATATATATTTATAGACACTACGAATAAAACAAACTGTATAATTAATATATTATTATATATATATATATATATATGTATGTATAAGAATTTTTCCATCTTTTTATAATTTACATTTGAATATTTGTATTTTATTTTTTTGTAATTATATAATTTTCTATAAATTTTTTTATTTTTTTTTAGTTTTATAAATTTTTTATGGTATATTTTTTTAGTTATTTCAAAATGAATTAAAAACAAGAAATTAATTTTACATATAGAAATATAAATAAATAAATATATATATATATATATATATAATTATATATTTTAATAGCAGAAAAAACAAAAATAATATATATATGATATATATACCATGTATTACTCATATTACAATATATATTCGTTATATATAAAAAATAAAAGAATTATAATATAGAATATATTACATTTTGTGAGTTTATATTTATTTTATGTCCATATTATATATGTAAAACATGTATAAATACATGTTTTAATAGAATACTTAAAAAAAAATAATATTTTTATGTTTTATTTGCATGTTTATTTTATTCTTTCAGTACAATTTATATATAAGCATATATTCTTAAAAAAAGAAAGTGTGTGTGTGTATATATACAAGTTATATGTAACCTACAACATTTCAGAAACGATAAACTGAGTTCAGAGATACTAAGTTAAATAAATAAATAAATAAATATATATATATATATGTGGAATAGCATTGACACATATTAAGAATGCTTATAAAAAGAAACAGTAAAAAAAGAAAAACATTTTACTGTTTCTATATATATATATATATATATATATATATATATATATATGTGTAAAAGTACATATATTTTGAAATATATTTTTTTTTTGATTTATTTTTTCAAAGGGTATAGGCAAAAGTAAAAAAGGGGAATAGTGAGGATACTCATAATATATATAATGAAACATACTTATATAGTTTAATGTATATATTTAATTTTATTCATATATATATATATATATATATATATATATTTTTATATTTATGTTTATATTTATATTTATATATATGTGTAAATACCCACTTTTGCCTAAGAGCTGTGCATTTCTAAAAATATAATGAAAAGAGAAGCTGTTCATGTACTTGTAAATGATGAGATAGAAAATGATAAAATCGAAAAAACCAAAGAAGATATACTTTTAGAATATTTGAGAGATAATAATATAAAATCATGTAATTTTTTGAATAGTATATGGATATATTATTATTATAATAATATAAAAACTCTTACTAAGAAAATCAAGGAGTTACAAAATGAGAAGAATAATAAAATAGATTTACAAAAGTATTTGCTAACCTTAAGCATAAATATTAATGAGGCCATTACCTATTTTGAGGAGATTTTGATACATGTTATGAAAGCATATGATCAGAAAAAATATGATTACGTTTTGTATATGATTAGAGTTACATCTATAACAAATAAGTATGCAAATTATTTGAAAAAATATGAGGGAAAATATATATATAGAAGTCTAAGTAATGATACATATGAATATGATAATTATGTGAATAATATTATAGATAAATTTCATGCAGAAGAAAAGAAAAGAAGGAACAATGAAAAGGAAAAGGAAACAAGTAGGATGGAAGAAATAAAGAATGTAGATATTATAAACAAAATACAGGACAGAAATAGAACCAAACGAACATGTAGTAATAATAATATGGAGGAGGAATACGTTCATTTATACAAGAATTTGGAATTGTGTAGAATATGTGTTAGTAGCATATTTAAAATCTTTGGAGATTTGTTTAGATATAAATATTATTTTTTTGAAGAAAGTAAGAAAGTGAATGAAATAAAAGCATGTATAAATTATTACAATTCTTTAAATTATTATGGATATAACGGTTATTTATTTAACCAGATATGTCTATTATATGTTAATTATAATCCTATAAAATGTATGTTCTTTTATTTTTTATCTATTATATCGCATAAACCTTCTATGAATAGAGATACGATAGTTATGTTTATGGAAAGCATATTAAATGAAAGAAAAAGGATGAGTAGATTCATGGAAGATTCAAAGAGATATAAAGATGGAAATATATGTAACAAGAATATAAATGAAAAATCGAGTACCTTCATTAGTAACAAGAGGAATGAATATAATAAAAGTGATTATTTTGATAGTAATCGACTTGGTAGTAAATATATATATCGTATGAATGGACATCATCATCATAATAATAATAATAATTATTATTATTATAATGAAAAGGAATATGATTGTCATCATAGATATAATAGAGAATATACTTATTATGATAATTATTATAATTATTATTATGCAATACGTAAATCAAGATATGGGTATCAAAGTTACAGGAATAATCATAAAATCAACCCAAGTAATTTTATTAATTCCTCCTTTGCAGACATCAAAAGGGATAATGAAATGTCATGTAATAATAGACGCAGTAGTACTAATAGTACCAGTAGTAATAATAAGAAGTATAGTAATGTGAATAGATATATGAAAAGTTATGATTACCTACATAGAAAGGAAAATTCTGAATATTCCCATGTTAAAAATAGAGAAGAAAATATTTATTTATGCTATAAGGATTGTAAAAATAAAATAAAAAAAATGTTTCTAAAGGAAAAAAAAAAATATATTCAAAATGAAAAAGAAAAGAATGATGAAGATGTAGTAATAGAATCAAAAAGTGAAAAGAATGAAGAATTACTTAATGAAGTTGATAAAGATGTCGAAAAAAAAATAGACGATGATAACAAAAAGAATAACATCATTTCAAAAACTAATAATATGAATAACCATGATAATACAATAGAAATGAAACTCAATGAAACAATAATAAATTTTTATATTAGTTATTTTAAGATTATAAAATTATTATTTTCAAAAATAGATATGAACAAATTTGAAAAGAAAAAAAATAAATTTATATATTATACAAATAAATATTTAAGAATTCAATATTATAATAATAAAGAAGATAAATTAATGTTAAAAAATATAATCTTAATAATTTTTACACTCTTGAGTATGATAGTATATATTATTATAAATCATTATGAAAATAAAAGAAATACAATTGGTTTCTTTTTTTATGGAAATATTAATATAAGGAAATATATATATAAAAATGAACAGATCTATTTTTCATTTGTATTAATTCATGATATATTATTATCATGTAAATATTTTTATGAACATTTTTATTCAAATTACTTATCCGTTTTTATATATACATTATATTGGTTAAAAAACGAGCACAATCTTTTTAATTATCATATGGATATATTAAATGAAGAAGATGATAAGGAAAAAAATTCTTTAATTAATCAATATCATGAAGATTATAAAAAAAAAAAAACTGTATATCTGATTACACCCAAAGTAAAAGGGAATATTAAAATGAAGGGTAATTTCCATGACTCTAAGGACAATACTTTAAATTGCATTTCCAATGATAATAAAAAGTCAGGTGATAAAAATGATGTACACGCTACAAATTCGGCGAGTATGAATAATATGTATGATGATATCAATAGGTTAGATAAAAATAAAGATATTATCAAAAGTATAAAAGAATTGTTATGTAGCTTAAATGTGAAGGAGGACATACAAGTGGATAATTCTTATTTGCATTTTAAATTGAAGGAAGATTTTTATATTCATCCGTTTTTAAGCGTGTTACAATTTAAGAAAATGGACAATGCAAAAAATGAGCAGGCTGAAAAATGTAAAGATGTAAAATGTGAAGATGTAAAATGTGAAGATGTAAAATGTAAAGATGTAAAATGTAAAGATGTAAAATGTAAAGATGTAAAATGTGAAGATGTAAAATGTAAAGATGTAAAATGTGAAGATGTAAAATTTAAGGATGCAAAATATAAGGAGGATACAAAATATATGGAGGATAAAATAAAGGTAAATGTAAAAAACGGCATACATTTCAATGTTGAAAAAAATAAAAACAATTCATCTGTTTCTTCTGCTGAAGAATATTCTCTTGAAGATTCAAATGATGATGATGATATTGTTGTTTTAAAAAATCCTTTATTTGAAAAACCAGATGATAAGTTACCTGAAAGTATAATAGACTATAAAATGATGAGACTAAATAAAAAATTAGATTCTTTTAATAATTTATATGATAAGTGTATAGAACCTATAAGTACTAATAATTCAGATATAACAAAAAAAGGGAATGATTTGTCGGAGATGGATACTGAAGATAACAAATTAAAAGATTTAAATTCATCAATATATGTTGATGAGAATATAGAGAAAGAGTCATCTCTAATATCAGATAAAAAGGAGGATTGTATAGAGACAGCAGAATATATTATAGCTACAAAAAATATTGATTATGATATAGAACTTGAGAAAAAGATAAAAATTTCCAGATACCTTTCTTTAGTTGACGATGTAATAAAAAAAAACAAAATGGATACAAATAAAAATATAAATGAAGATATACGTTATAATATTTTTTTTGAAAGTTTATATATTAAATGTGTTGAAATTGAGGAAGAAAATATCAAACTTAAAAATGTAAAGATGGAATATGAGAACAAAAATGTTAGTTATAATATACATAATAATGATAATATAGAGGATTGCATAAATATAGATAAAAAAGAAGAGATACTTAATACTAATAATTTTTGCGATAATAAAAGATTCAGTTTTACTAAGATAAAAAAGATAGATGATAATATTCCTATGGAAGATGTAGAAAATACATATGCTGCTTTATATGAAAATATTATTAAAAGAAAAAGTACTGAACAAGTTAATGTATCATATAAGGGGAAAGATATTATGCATGATAATAAGGACAGTCATAACGAGAAGCCTATAAATAAGGACACCAAATGTATTATTTTCAATACCTCAAGTATTACAACTATGAATAGTATAAAGAATGAAGAAGAGAGGGAGATGGATATGTTTAAGAAGGGATATGAACAGAATAATGATTATAATAAATTAATAGAAAATAATGAAGTAAAGAAAATGAAAGGTGATAAGATCAAAGATTATGATATGAAGAATACATTTAATTATAAATATAAGGAAACAGATTCTTTAGAAAATTCAAACAACATTTGTGTAATTAAAAGCATTATGATAAATAAAAATAATAATATGGTGGATGACAAACAATGTTTAAATAATAATAAAAATGTATGTAATCATTCTGTAGACAATGTAGAAAATATAACCTGTGTTAATAAAAAAGATGTAATCATACATCCTAATATTATTGAAGGTAATCATGTAAACCAATTAGGTGTGTATAAGGATGATGATTTTTATGAAGGTTCTGATAATAATAAATATAAAAATGTGAATAAAACAAATGATAATATTGATAATACAAATAAATTTGATATAATGGAAAATAGGAATGTTATGGATGCATCTCTAAATGATGATTTGCAAATGTTAAGCAAATCTTTTAATGTTAAATCGAATGGAATATTAAATAAAAGAGAAGTTGATAATACTGATTTGACATTCATGGGTGAAAATTGTTTCATGAAAGAAAAGTGTATGGAACATGAATACGACAGCAACAAAAAAAATAATGACAACAGCAAAAAAAATAATGACAATAATAATAATGAGAATAAATATGATGTGAATAATTTATCGATGCGTAAAAATATAAATGTTACAAAGGGGATGTTAGAAGACTCTTTTGAAAAGTATGACTTTTTGAAAAATGACAAAGACACAAATAAATCCTTAAATAATAATTATAATAATTGGAGTGAGCCACCTTTGCGTAATAACAATTCTTTATTTGATTATAATAATACTTATAGGGAACAATCCAATGTACTTTATAAAAATCTTAATTATCAAGATAGCGATATTATTAATCATCATAAAGAAACGAATAAAAATCATATTATATCTGCTAACGATGTTTTAAATAGAGCATTATATCTAAAGAGTGCAGAAAGACATAATTTATATCTATTGTTAAAAAAGGAAAAACAAAAAATTATATTAATTGACGGAAAAAATATTGGAACTAGGTATCAAAATAATTATATAAAATATTTTGATGTCTTGAGAATAAAGCATGCTTTAGAATATTATAAAAAAAAAGAATATAATGTAAAAATTATTATTCCAAAGGAATATATATTATTAGAGAAGACAAAAAGATATATGAATAAAAGTATATCATCCTGCAACGCCACCACCACCACCACCACCAACAACAACAACAACAACAACAATAATAATAATAATAATAATAATAGTAGTAGTAGTAGTAGTTATTGTGATGTGTATAAAAATATAAATACTAACGTTTATAATAATGTATATAACAATGTGTATAATAACGTGTTTAATAATGTTCATAATAATATACATAATAATATATATAACAATACATATCAAAATAATAATAGTTATGAATATAATAATATCTATCCTAATAATAATTATAACCATATGGATTCTAGTAAAAGTCCTAATGATCATGGTGATATATGTAATTACCATCATTGTAATTATCATCATTCAAGTGAGGGATACCCTCAATCTTTTGAGTTTGCTTTAAAGAAAGAAGATTTATTATATTTACAACATTTAAATATTTTAGGTTATTTAATAATAGAACCAATCGAAAATTATTATCATTCTTGTATTGAACACATTATCAAATCTAATTCTTGTTTAGTAACAAATATATCTATATCTCAATTGGATAGTGGCTTTCATCATTTGCATATTACATCTAAAACACTCTCCTCTTATTTTATATCCTATACATTCCTAGGGGATGAATTTTTACCTAACCCTAATTTTAATTGGCCTTCATAAGTAAAAAATAAAAAGAAAGAAAATTAAAGAGAAAAAAGAAACTATAAAAAGTTGTTGTGTGTATGATATGTTAAAAAATAAACATGTAAATTAATATATATATATATAAATGTATATATGTAAATTTTATTATTATTATTATTATTATTATATTATTTTTTTTTTTTTTTTTCCAGATAAATTCTCTTAACTGCTAAATGCAAAAGGATTTAATCACCAAGGAGATAAAATATAATCTAATAGATGTATAAATAAATAAATAAATAAATAAATAAATAAATATATATATATATATTTATATTTATATTTATATTTATTTGTTTATATTTATTTATTATATGTGTCTTTTTTTTTTTTTTTTTTTTTTTTTTTTTGGAAGTTACATTTTTTTGTTAAATGAATATATAGAAATGATGTCATTCAGTATAATCAAAATGACAAAATAATCTTATCATAATGAATATAAAAAGGAAGGCTCTACAAAAAATTGAATATATATTTACTTATGGAAAATAATATATAAGATTTGTTATATTGAAAAAGTATAAGTAATTATAGCCCATATGTAAAATTCCTTTATTTCAAATAAGATCACCCCCAAGATGTATATATATATATATATAAATATATATATATGTGGGAATACATTATTATTTATCACGCACATTTTTATATATTCTTATTTACATAATTTCTGCTGTACCAATTTTGAGAAGTTGTATCTACCAACTCATAATGAGCATTGCAGAACACAAAGCAGAACCAAATACCATTTAGAAGAAAATTTGAAGGTGTTATATTAAATACTTTTTACAATTTAACATAATATATATATATATATATATTTATATTTATTTATTTATTTGTAAGGAAATATTTGTGCTCTTAAATAACAGAATAGGTAGCTTTAGTTTTTTTTCCCATGCTAAGATAATATATAATGAAAAGTTCAAAAAAAAAAAAAAAAAAATTATAATAAAAATAATAGTAGTAATTATTATTATTATATATGATATATGTCTTAGTTTTCTTTTTAGGAGATATATACATTATATAATTTTTTCATTTCATTTTATTAATATTTTTCTTTTTTATTACTCCTTATATATATCTAAAATTAACGAAAAAAGAAAAAGAAAAAAATGTTAAGTAAATATATATACACATATATAAGAATGTAATTATATATGTATATTTTAATTTTTTTCTATATAATTAAAAAAAGTTTCTAACCTTTTTGTATATTAATATTAATAAATATATTATATATTTGTATATAATGTGTTCATATATTTTTTTTTCTAACTAAACAAGAAAAACAGAATATAATATGAAAAAATTAATATTAAACGAGATAACAAATATATAGCAATTTGCCAGATGTTTATTCCATTTATAATGAATATTATTTAATAATGGTGTAACATGTATTGCACTTTTCTATAATTTTTTTTTTTTTTATTAAATTGTAATAGGGTTCTTTTACAAAAATGACATATTGAAACACATACGAATGTGATAAATAAATAAATATATATTATATATATATATTATATATACATATATACAAAGTTAAGACGACGATCCAGTTTACGATAATACTGTGAATGTATATTTTTCAATTATATATATTTTTTTTTTTTTTTTTAAATTACTGTTTTATTATGTATTTTTCGAAATGTCATTTGAATAAAGAATATTTTTTTCAAAACACATATAAAATTATGATTCCTTAAAATTTATATGAAAAAATATGTAAGGTTCATAAGATACTTCATAAATCATAATAATTTTAAATATATAAATGAATAAAATGAACTCATATATTATAAAACAAAAATTTAAGAACACTTATATATATATGTCATTTTACAAAATACTCACGTTTTAAATAATATAAAGAATTTTATCTTTCGATTTGGATAATTTATATAATATAAATATATAATATATTCCGAATATAAGGCAAGAATTAGTAAATATATTTTTTTTTATTAATATATGGGCATACAGAAGAGATAATATGTGAAGTTTTATATTTGCTTAAATTGAAAATGAAAAAAATTAATAATAAATTATTATTAATATATAATATGTCATTTTATATTATTTTAAATTTATATATAACATTTAAAATTTGTTTATTAATAAAATTTAATATTGTTTTATATGCATATTTTTATATATATATATATATATATTTTTTTTTTTTTTTTATTATATATATATATATTGTTATATTGAGAATAAATAATACATAATTATAAATATATATATATAATATGTGAGAAAAAAAAAAAAAAAATAGATCGGTTGAGATTTCTCCTAAAGTTGATAATATTTTTTTGTTTAATATGTAATTTATTTGTATCATACCTTAAATAAAATATTTATTTATAATACAATATATATATATATTATAAAAAAAAAAAAAAAAAAAAAAAATTAAGTTGAAATCATATATTTTTTTACTTTTATTTTTATGAAAAAATGTATTTTTATAATTTTATTACTTTAACCAATTGTTAAGTAATATTTTATTAAATATATATATATATATTATATATATATATATATATTTATTTATTTATTACATGTTCGTTTGTGAAGAGACATAGAAAAAGCATTAGTAATATACTTGTCATATTCAAATAATATGTGTATACAAGTTTATATTAAAAAATATTATCTTAATATATTTATCAATTGAAAAATATTTATGTAATATATAAATATTATCATATATAATATTATATATATATATATATATGTATATATAATATACTCTTATTCTTATTATTTTAATAATCTATTTTGTTTTATTTTTTATTTTATATATTTATTATTTCTTTCTTTCTTTCCTTCCTTTCTTTTTTTTTTTTTTATGTGTATGTTTATATTATATATATAATATACATGTGTATATAAGTACATATTTTTATAAAACTTTTGAAAGAAGATGAATATAATACCTTCAACAGCTGTGCCGTATATTGTATTGTTTGGTGCCTTTTTATATAATTTAAATATTGGTAAAAGAAACTAAAAAAAAAAAAAAAAATATATATATATATATATATATATTTATATCACAACATTCTTAATATATATTTTTTTTTTTTTTATTTATAATATACCTTTTGATGTATCATATTTTGTAGTGAATAATTTTATATGCTTGTTACTATAACGTTGTGTATATGTATATTTGTATAAATTATTTCGTTTTTATATGTCTAGCCATTTAAACTTTTTTTTTTTTTTTTTTTTTTTTTTTTTTTTATTTGACAAGCCATATATATATATATATATATATATGTATATGTGTGTGTGTACATACAAATATTCATTTAACTAGCCACATATAAATATATTTATACATTTTTTTTTTTTTTTATTTTTTTTTTTTTTTTTATTTTTTTTTTTAAATTAGGTATAATAAATTCGTATGGTAATTTAAATATTTATCTTACATCGTACTTGAGATATAAAGGGAACAATGTGACCTACCGTGATGTAGCTTTCATATATGAGTTAACAATAATAACGTTGGGAATTTTTATGTTAGTAGGGAATATTGTTCAGAAAAGGCTTGGTGAGCGTATAACTATATTGGCTTGTAGTTTAATGACCTTTTTAGCTTTTTATTTATCTTCAGTTTATGCACATTCTTATATATTATTATGTATATTTATGGGTTTTTTTTATGCGGTAGGATATGGTATATGTTTTACGATACCTTTATCATGTGCTTATAAACACTTTAAAAACAATCGTGGTTTTATAAGTGGAATAATAATATCAGCTATATCCTTAAGTCCATTTTTATATTGTCCCTTACAAACAATGTTGATTAATAAAAATAATGTCTCTCCTGTCCAAAAGAAAATAAATAATTCCACTGAATATTATTTTGATGATAAAGATGTTTTGAATAGAGTTCCAAATGTTTTATTTCTTCAATCAATTATTTTTTTAATATTTGCTACTATGGGAGGATTTTTAGCAACCATGGAAGTTAAAATGGACAATGATCCAGAAATTAAAAAGCAAAAAAAGAATTTATTATCAGAGGAAAAAAATTCTAATACAAATAATGTTGATAAAAATATTGTTGATTTGGAAAAAAATGAAGAAGGGTATGTAGCTACTGATAAACATAAATATAATACCAATACTGATAGTAATAATATTGATATAAAGAATGATAATTCACGATCAGCTAAATCAATGAAGAAAAAAAAGAAAAGAAAGTTTGGTTTTGGTTTTATGAATGATGATAAAAATAATAATGATGATAATGATAGTAAACAAAAAGGAAACTCTCTTTTTGGTATGTTAACATTAGATAGAATATTTACAGATAATTATATTGGAAAATATTATAATAAAAAATGTACAGAAGATAAATTCTTCTTTTTATTATGGATATCAGTTGTATTATTTAATTGTTATATCAATTTTGTTATTATGTATTGGAAAATTATAGGTATTAATTATACACATGTAGAAGATAAATTAATTACTTTAAATGGAAGTTTTATTAATAGTTTATCAAATATTGCTGGAAGAATAATATGGGGAATAATTTATGATAAAATTAAAATTAATTATACTATATTCTTATTAGGAATATGTATTATCTTCTGTTGTTTTATCTTACCAATTATATCACATGTATATATTTATTATGCTTTAGTATGTGCTCTATTTTATTTCTGCATAGGGGGGAGTCTTGTAACTATACCTGTTATTACTTTAAAAAAATATGGAGAAACACACTTTTCTTTGAATATGTCTATTTTATATACAAGTAGAATAGCTAATACATTCTTGTGTAGTATAATTGTTTCATCCTTTTATAAAATGTTACAGTTAAGATATTTGAGTTACGCGTTTGGTATAATATCATCGGTATCAACCTTACTTATGTGTATCTTGACAAAATAAGGCATGGCAAAATATAATAAACATGTAAATATAAATATAAATATAAATATATTTATTTTTTAATTTTTGTATTTTTTTTTTTTTTTTTTTTATTGTTAAATTTTTTTTTTATTTCTCATCCTTGTTTTTACATTCTTCTACAGCGAAGTATTGTATTTGTCTCATTAAGAAGAGATTTGTTATTGTTTTTTTTTTTTTTTTTTTCAATATATATAACATTATAAAAATGAAATATATTAATATGCATATAAGCGTATTCATGTTTTTTTTTATAATAAATGTTTATTGTGCATTATATAATTGTTTCTATGTTATTTTTCTTTTGGGATACATTATTTACATAAAATCATATATTATATATATGAATAAATAAATAAATAAATATATATATATATATATAATATATAATATATATATTTAATTTTTTTCATTTTATTTAATTTTTTTGTCATATTTTATATGCATCCAAAACAAACGTTTAAAATGTTTACAAAATGTAACAAAATAAATATTGTTTTTCATAAGCTTAAAAATATAATATATGTATATAATATATATATATATATTTGACAATATTTTAAATATATATGATTTTTATCTATTTTAGAATTATCTGTATTTTATAAAATGACTGTATCTTAATTTCTTCATGGTTTTATTTCTTTTCTTTTTTTTTTATAATTAAAAATATTCATCATTTTTAAGCGGGTATTTTGTTCCAATTCGTTTCTTATAATTTCATTGAAGAGCAAGCTAATAATGGGTAAAAAAAGACAGCAAAAAAAATATATTTAAAATGAGCAAAAGGAAGTAAGTAACATATATAAACATATATAAATATATAAATATATAAATATATATATATATATATATATATGTATGCGTACGTGTGTGAATTTTTTTATATGTATTTATTTTTATTTCCTTACCGAGATATTTCCTCAAACGTTGGTCTCATGAAAGG
>NC_004330.2:1030000-1067500 GCF_000002765.6 Plasmodium falciparum 3D7 | reverse complement strand
TTTATTATCTTTATCGCTTTTATCCTTTCTATCAACATCATCTTTTGTGTTTGTTTGTTTTTTTCTCTTTTCTTTTCTTTTTCGTTTTCTTTCCCTTTCCTCAGATGAAAATATTTGTGAAAATGTTTTTCTCATATTGGGATAATTTTCTAATTCGTTTTTATGTTTACAATGTTTTAATTTCTCTTCATTTGTTAGTTCATTGTATTTTCTTTTAATTAATCCTTTTTTTAGCTTTTCCCTACTATTTATGTAATTATCCTTTTGAAGGAAACATTTTTCGTTTAATTTATTTTTTAAAGTATTATTTATATGGTCATTATTTATATGGTCATTATTTATATGATCATTATTTATATGATCATTATTTATATGATCATTATTTATATGATCATCATTTATATGATCATCATTTATATGATCATCATTTATATGATCATCATTTATATGATCATCATTTATATGATCATCATTTATATGATCATCATTTATATGATCATTATTTATACCCCTTTGATTCATTTCTAAGTATATATTTATATCTTGGTTATTACTTTTTTTTTTTATACATTTAATATTTTCATTATCCACATGTTCATTATGTTGACTGTCTCCTGTTTTATCTTCATCTAAATAATATTCTTTTCCTTCTCCTCCTTGTTGTTCATATGTCATATTCAATTTGTTTTGTGCACATTTTTTCTTTTCCTTTGTCTCTTCATTTTTATCCTCTACAATAATATTTTCCTTATCGTACTTAATTAGTTTGTCAACTAAATGTTCGATCTTTTTGATTTTGATTAAAACGTTCTTTACATTTCTGACTTCTTTCTTTGCTGTATTAATAATTTCTCTGTTATAAATAATAAGAAGTTGATATAAATGAGTAATATATATATATATATATATATATATATATGTGATTTTTTTTTTTTTTTTTTTTTTTTTTTTTTTTTTTTCATGTGAAAACATAATAGAGTAGTTATAAAAAAACGTTATTGCTTATTTATTATTTTAAAAACTTTACATTTTGTAAAATTACCTCAATCTTGCATCACTATTTACATTTACAATAATATTAGGAATACAGGTACATATATTAGTCTTGCTTTCTTCACATTTTCTTTGATCAGATATATATTTCTGAACACACTTATCCATATTGTAGAATATTTCTTTCTTGTTGTTAATAACCAAATTATTGTAACCATGATTATCAAATATTGATTTGTTTTTTAAATATTTATGAATACCTATGTTTTTGTTAGGTAATGGAATTTCACCACATACAAATTTTTTTTTTTTTCTTTTCTTTCTATAATATTTTTCATTTAATATATGAGTACTTTGATTTATTACAAAATAATTACATTTGTTAATGTTATCGTTCTTATGATAATATTGTTGATCCGTATTATCTTCATTTTTGTTATCCCTCTTTTGTAATATGTTTTGTTCTCTATTTTTATCATAATTATATATTTTGTTTTTAACAAGGAAATTTTTTTCCTTCTTCATTTTAATATTATGTTTGTAGAAATATATTAATCTTAAGTCTTTTATATTAATTGCATCGTTTATTATTCCTAGTAAAATATCCAGGTCCAAAGAAAAAAAAAAAAAAAAAAAAAAAAAAAAAAAATATATATATATATATATATATATATATATACATATATACATATATATATTATTCTCCATAATTATTTATTATTTTATTTTATGTTTATAACCGTAGAAAATTCATTCAATACCTGACTCGAAGAATGTATTTTTATTAAACATCAAATTATCATAAAAATCCAGAATGCATGTCTTTTTATATCTATAATTCAAATTATTTTCAAATAGTTTATTTAATATAAAATCTATCAAATGTAATAAGACTTTATTCTTTTGAATTTTTTTTTTTTTTTTTAATTTGTTTAAAAAGTTTAAAATGAGGAAATTTATTTCGTCAATATTATCAAACAAATATTTTAGACCAATCAATATATCGTCTATATCTCCTCTCAATAAATTTAGGACCTCACAAAGAAAAAAAAAAAAAAAATAAATAAATAAATAAATAAATATATATATTATATATATATATATTATCATATTCATTATATTTCTTACTGGTGGAACTTGAATATAACAATTCGAATGCTTTCGGAAGTACAAGTTGAATGTATTGAGAGATAATTTATTTATAATTTTATTCAACCCTTTTTTTTTTTTGGATAATATAAAATCATCATACAAGAATGTACACACATTTTTGTTTATTTCTTCACCTCTTTTTAAATTCTATTAACAAAAAGAGAGCAAGAAAAAAAAAATATATATATATATTATATATATATATATATATATATATAATGTCACATGTTTATATATATAATATTTTTCATTTTATTATTATTTTATATTTTTGATTTACTATTTCTTGGTTTGATTTTAATTTTCTTAACATTTCTATATGTGTTTTATTTATATTGTCTTCTTCTCTTTCTACATGTTTTATTTTTTCATCATTCTTATGATAATTTATTGTATCCTTATCATCATTTTGAATTGTAGTTATTACATCATTATTAAAATCTTTCAAATTATGATGAGATATATAATTATACGTTTCATCAGAATTATTTATCAATTCATAATTTTTTTTTTTCATTGTAGAATGGATAGAATATAATTTTTCATGTTCAGTTGTTGCATTATAAATATTGGTATCGTTATTCTCTGAAATGTCTGTATTCATTTTTTTTTTTTTTTTTTTTTTTTTGTTTTTCTTCCTTTAAAATTTCATATTATGTAACACACAACAAGATAATCAAAAAAAATTTCATTTCAAAAATAGATACGCCCATATAAATATATAAATATAAATATATATATATATATATATATATATATATAATATATATGTGATTAAAAATATTTATAACAATTTAAATAATATAATCATTAAATGAATCATATCTATTTATAGGATATGATATATGAACAAATATAGGATGCTTAACAAAAAGATGTCTTAAAAAAAAAAAAATATATATATATATATATATATATATATGTGCAGGAAAATATATGAAGCCCCTTTTATGTATTTTCCCATTTCATTTACCTTCGAAAGAAAAAAAAAAAAAAAAAGTGACATTGCTTTAAAAAATAATAAAGATACCAATGACTTATTTTTAATGCACATATTGTTAAATGTAAATATATAAATAAATAAATAAATATATATATATATATATATATATATATATATATATATATATATTTAAGGAAAAAAATCTCATGAGACAAAATTGAGAAGGTTTTATTTTTTTTTTTTTTTTTATGTTCTTTATAAGAAGGAAACATTTCTCTTTCACAATATATGTTAAATATATAAGCATAATTTATTTTACTTATTTATATTTTTTATATAAATTTTTTTTTTTTTTTTTTATCTTATCACATTATTTCATATGACATGAAAATAAATAAATAAATACATAAATACATAAATATATATATATATATATATATATTTATGTTTTAAAAGTTTTGTAAATCTTCTGTGTACATAAAAAAAATGAAGTATATAAAGTTATATGGTTCGAAAGTAAAAAAAAAAATTATTTATGTCTAAAAATAAAAGTAAAATACTTTAAAAAAAAAAAAAAAAAAAATCATTCAGATCTATCAAATTATCAATAATATTATAGATAATATAAACACATGTAATATCATAATATATGTTGTATGAATTATATAATATTATATTATCCATATGGCATTTTTAAATAAATAAATAAATATATATATATATATATATATATATATATATATTTATCTATCAATTACTAAATGTGTAGAAAATTTTAACCCAAATTTATTTTTGTAAATGTCGTTTTAGGAAAATTGTTTTATTTTTTATTTTGATTACATATTTTTCACAAAGAAAAAAAAAGAAGCTATTTTGCCTTTGTTCTGTTCATAAATAGGTTTAAAATACTTAGACATTCAAATATAAATATTTAACACTGTAATTACTGTTTCTTTTCTTTAAATCACATTTTATTTATTATATTATTTTATATATTTTGTTTAAATCAGTTTCTTTTCTTTGAATAATTTATCCACATTTGTTCCATAAGGTTTATTTTGTTCTCCTTTTTTTATCTTTTTTTTTTTTTTTTTTCTTTTTTTTTTTTTTGTTTTATTTTTTTTTGTTTTATTTTTTTTTTCTTTTTTTTTTTTAAAGATTCCTCATTATGAAATAATAACAAGATGTTTTGTTTGTCTCCATTTTAATCTACTTCAAAATAAAAATCTGGTTTCTTTTTTTTATCATCGGGTGTGTTATTTTTATTCAGTACAAATATCAAGATAATACAAATAATTGGAGAGGTTGCTATACACAATTTAATAATAGTAAACAAAATTGAAAATATGGTACCTATCATTTTATAAAAATATAATGAAGAAACTAAATTAATATAATGTATAGTGTAATTAAGGAAAATACATTTATGTTTTTATAATTAATATGATAAAATTTATAGAAAAATATTATTCTTATTTATTTCACAAAATAAAAAGTTGTTAAGCATGTGCTTTTTTAATAAAAAAAAAAAAAAAAATAATAAAATTAAAATAATAAAATAAAACAAAATATATGATATGATATGAAAGCATATAATTCATTTTATATTTATGAACATGGTACGTTTAAATAAATATATTATATAATATATATTATATATATAATTAATATAAACCTTTACAAGTTCTTAAATCATAAAACAAACCAACAAAAACAAGAAAAAAGGAAAAAAAGAAAAAAAAAAAAAAAAAAAAAATTATAAAATATATAACGACTAATTTTTTATATATTTCTTATATATATAAATAATATATATATATATAATATATATATTATATATATATATTTTTTTTTTTCTTAAAAATTATAGTGTTATATCTATTCATGTCATGTCATGTCATGTCATGTACATTTTTTTTTTTTTTTTTTTTTTTTTTTCTTATAAAACCCAACTGACTGTAATATAATTAGTTAATGTTTTAAATTTTACGACTAGAAAAAAAAAAAAAAAAAATTTTATAAAATCAAAGAATTATTATAAATATGTTATATATATATATATATATATATATATTATATTATTTATAAGTACACAATAATACCAAAAAACGCAAAAAAAAAAGAGAAAAAAAAATAATAAATAAATATATAAATATATATATATATATAATATATTATATTATATTGATTTATTATTTTATATATATTACATTTTTATGTAAAATAATTTGTTCAAATTTTATCGTTTTTTTTTTTCTTTCCCTTAAGTTTTTAGTATAATCTATAATTATACATATATATATATATATATATTCTATATTTTAAAAATGGAAAAAAATAATTACTTATAATAATATGTTATGAATATGGACCCATATAATCATAACGGCAAAAAAAAAAAGTATGTATATATAAATATATATATATATATATTAAATAAACGTACGTTTTTCTTTTTTTTTTTTATTAAGAAAGAAAAGGTTTATGATTTTTCAGTGTATTAAATACATATATGAATATAAAATTTTTGCAAAAAAAAAATTAAAAATTGTTAATGTATAAAAATTCGTTGTGTGTGCTTAAATTTACTTTAGCAGCAGTTTCAAAATGGAGAACCACATTTTATTATAATATAATATATCCTACAAAAATATAGATTAATAATATTCTCTTTCCTCTTTTTTTTTTAATATACTTTTTCATAATTATTACAAAAAAAAAAAATAAAAAATAAATAAATATATAATATATATATATATAATATATATATTTTTTTTTTTCCTACTTTCTGGGGATATATATAATTAAGAATTTATTCAATGAATGAACGAATAAATAATATTGTAATAATAAGATTATATATATATTATATATATATATATATTTTTTTATTTTTATATATAATTATTATTTTGTGGAAAGTTAGAATGACCGAAAAACTTGATTCAGTTTTATTTTAAAATTTATATATGCTTAAAAAATATTAAAAAAAAAAAAAAAAATGAGATACGTTTCTTTTCCTATGTTATTTGCAATATTATATATATATATATATATAATATATATTTATATAAGTTGAATTATTTAATTTTTTCCCTTAATCCTGTTTTTATTTTGATATAAAAAGAGCATGCAAGTTAGATAAAATAAAAAAAATAAGGAATTATTAATTATTTATATAATTAAGGACATAAAAGTATTTCAAATCTTATATATCATATATATATATATATATATATATTTTTATTCCTTAAATAAGTTTATTAATTTTTAATAATCCGGATAATGTTCCTATGATGTACTTATAATTATCATTTTTTTTTTTTTTTTTTTTTTATATATATTATAATATTAAAAAGCATATATTTAAAATTCGAACGTTATCTTGTAATTTCGTATTTTTTTTTTTTTTTTTTTTTTTTTTTTAATTATATTATGCACACACAATTGGAAAAAAAATAAAAAAAATAAAAAAAAAAAAAGGATACGATATGAATAAATATAAATCTTATTATATATATATTTTTTTATTTTTTATTTTTATAAAAAGATAATATAATATTATTTTTCTTCCTATATTTTACTGTACTTTTTTTTTTTTTTTTTTATTAATGATCCTTGGTTTTAAATGGAAAAATATATATTCTTTCAAACCGTAAAAAAATATAATATGAACTTGTAGGGCGCCTTTTTTTTTTTTTTTTTTTTTTTTTTTATTGAAAATAATACATGTTAAGATACTACTTTAAAGCTATAAATATATTATAATATATTATAATATATATATATATTTTTTTTTTTTTTTTTTTTTTTTTTTGTTTTATTTCCAACTTTTTATTTGTGTACATTCATTATTCCCCATGAGTACTGGGATATTAATAAATATACGGAATACGCATTTGAAAAAAAAAAAAAAAATAAATAAAATAAAATAATATAATATAATATAAAATAATATAATATAAAATAAAATAATATTTAAAAATAAAACAAAGTATTCACTCAAATATATATAATAATAATATAAATAAATTATAAAAATATATAAAACAATGTTAATTTTTTCTAATGTATATTTATAAAATGACAAAATATGATATATATTATAATATATATATTTTCTTTTTTATAATTTTATGTATAAAAATGTATATAAAAATATATATAATTAAGAATTTTCAAATGATAAAAAGTTAAAAATATATCAAATTTTATATAATTATATAATATATATATAATTATAAAACATATATAATCGGAACAAATATAAAAAAAAAAAAAAAAAAAAAAAAAAAAAAACATAACATTATATTATATTATATTATATTATATTATATTTATAAGAAATGTTCCTTCGTACAAGAAAATATTTTAAAATGCTTTCTTTTAAAATATCTTCTTTTTGCTTCACAATTAAAAATTATAAGAAAATATGACAAAGTATGGTTGATAATAAATAGTAATATATAAAATTTATATATGTCTTTATAATATTCATATAATATATATATATATACATATATAATCTTTAACTTTCTTTTTTTTTTTTTTTTTATTATTATTAATTATTTTATGCGCCTATCCATAGAAAATTAAAGTATAATTTATGATATATAAATATATAATTTTATTTATAAGAAAAAAGACTAACATATATTTATATTATATATATTATATAATATATTTGAAAATTTTCGTTTCTCAGTTTATTTTATACGAACTATAAATAAATGTATAATCAAATAAAATAAAAAAAAATAAATAAACAAAAGAATTATATATAATTATATACATATATAATAAATATAACAAAGTTTATGGTTTTTCCTCTTATAATATTTATATAAATGTATTATCCTCTTTTTTTTTTTTTTTCATATTTATTTTTATCATATTATAATAAAAATAACAAAAAAATAAATATATATATATATATATATATATATATATATAATATATATTATATATTATATAATAATATTTACATATATATAATATTATTTATAGTTTCTTAATTATAAGTAAAATTTAGTTCAATCCTTTAATAAATATAAAATATATATTATTTTATATATCATATATAAATATAAATTTTTTTTTTTTTTTTTTTTTAATATCTATTATATATATATTATAACTTATATAAGATCATTTTTATGTATTTTTTTTTTTTTTTCTTATCTATTATATATATAATATATAGTATTTTAAATAAAAGATTTATATATATATAATATATATAAGTATACTTCATATTTATATGTTTTTCATAATTCATTATATTATATATATATATATATATATGTATACATATATACGTGCCTATTAACATATATATATATATATATAATATACTCGTTTGTAATTAGTTCGTATCGTATATTCTTTTTTTTTTTTTTTTTTTTTTTTTTTTTAAACAAAATATATATAGTATATGAAAATTGAGTTACTTTTATGCTGATATTTATTTTTATTATATTTTTATTTATTTATTTTTTTTTATATTTCTATACTTAATTTTTTCTTATATATATATTTTTCATATACTTATCCAATATAAATATATATATATATATATATATATATATATATATGTATTATTATACATGTATATATATTATTATATTAATATATATTTATATAATTAGTTATTATTATTATTATTATATATATATATATATATTATTTATGTATAGATATTTGGTTCTTCTAATTTCATTTTTTTTTTATATTTATATATGTTCATAATTTTATATTTGTATATTTTTATATATATATTTCATATGATATACATATTTATTTAAATATATAGATGAAAGGAATTGTATATACAATATATATATATATATATATATATATATATTATTGTTATTAATTTATGTATTGAAAAAGGACAATAAATAAATGAATAAATAAATAAATAAATATATATATATATATATATATATATATATATATATATAATGGTATAGTTATAATTAGAGTTGTAAACAATATATGTAATAATCTTACATGTACATACATATATTATATATATATATAGAGATACATATATATATATATATATGTATATGTTTTCTTATTATTTTTTATAATTATAAATGAAAAACAGATCACCTTTTTTTTCTTTTTAACTTGTTCATTTTATAAAATGAATGAAATAGGAAAGGGAAGGAAAGGAAGTGGAAAAAATAAAATAAAATAATAATATTGAGATATATAAGAAGAAAAGTTAGTAGTATCTTAACAACCTATTAAATATATATATATATATATATATATATATATATATATATATATATGTATATTTATATTTATATAGAATCTTCTTCATATAATGAAAATGATATATAATTATTAAATATATTAAAAAAAAAAAAAAATCAGAAAAATATAAATACACGTTAGTAATCATTCATTGTGTAGTCTTTTAAAAACAAACAAAAAAAAAAAAAAAAAAAAAAAAAAAAAAAAGTAAGTTACATTGAAAGAATAAAAAAAGTTTGATGTACCTATTTATATTATAGAAGGCATTTTATGAAAAAAAAGAAAAAAATAAAATAAAATAAAAAATTAAAAAAATATATTTATAGAATATGAATGAGGTAACTCTTAATTCCAAAATTTTTAGTGACAATAAAGAAAATAAAAATAGAGTAAAAGAAAATATAAAATATAATAATGAGAATAATATTAAGGATGATATTCATATGGGGCACATGAATAATAGTGTACAGAATTTGTATAACATATATATGAATAATAGTAATAACATAGATAATATAAATCACAACCATAATAATAATAATAATAATAATAATAATAAGAGTAGTAATAATAATCTTAATAATGAATATATGTTTAAATATTTTAATAATTATTTAAATAAAAGTGGGAAAAATAATATATGCGATATTAATAATGAAAATGTTGAATGTAATAATAATATGAACAAAAATATGGAAGAAAAAAATTTTATAAACATCAAAAAGTATAATATAAATGATACAAATGATACAAATGATACAAATAATATAAATAATATAAATAATATAAATAATATAAATGATACAAATAATACAAATGATACAAATAATATAAATAATATAAATGATAAAAGTAACATAAATCTTCGAAATAATATTAATGATACCAACATCATTTTTAATAAGCTAAATTCTAATCATTTACATAATGGTGATTATGCCTTTACAGATTTTTTATTAAATAATAAAATTATAAATTCACATAATAAAGAAATTATTCATACAACCAATGATGTTTTAAACGAACATATTATGTCAAGTAATATAAATAATAGTATTTCCAAAAGTAATAATAATTATTATTTTGGAAATGAAAAATATGATAAAGATAATAATTATACACACCATGATGATCATTTCTATAATTCTTCTTCATATACAAATGAAGGTGCAATAAAAAAATTGAAGAATAACCCTGTGTTATTAAGAGATTCGTGTAACGAAAATATTAATACTTTTGATAATATAAACAGTAATGATAATAATAATAACAACAACAATAATGATAACAACAATAATGATAATAATAAAAACAATATAAATGAACACACTCATATGAATAGCAACATTAGTACGAATGTATCAGATATTACAATTTTGGAAAATAAAAAATTATTAAATATTTTAAATATTAATAATAATATAGAAAACAATTTTAATAGTAATAATTATAGTTATGATAAAAATGGTTTGTTTGAAAGTAAGGATAAAGATATGAATTGCTTAACACCTCAGGAGGAAATTTGCAAGGTGCAAGACAAAGAAAATTATAAAGATTTTCTTAACGTAATAAATAAAAGAATGATAAATTTTACAAAAGATAATAATAGTAATAATATTAATATAAATAATATTGATAATGTTAATACAAAATCTAGTTTATTTAATGATAAAATATTCATGGATAACCATACGGATAATATTATGGTTACCAACAACAACAACAACAACAACAACAACAACAACAACAACAACAACAACAACAACAACAACAATAATAATAATAATAATAATAATTATAATAGTAGTTGTAGTAGTAGTAGTAATAAAGCTACGAATATATATAAATATAATACTAACCAACACAGTGATAGTAACAAAAATACCAACAATATTGTTAATATAAATCATGAATATTATAAAAAATTGACACCATTAAAAGTAAAAAATGAAAACGATGAAGATGAAGATATTAAATTAGAAGGTGATTATCCAAATGATCAAGTTATTGATAATGTACCAAATGATGATTATGATGATGATAATAATCAAACACATCGTCACAAAAGTAATAATAATAATGATAATAATAATGATAATAATAATGATAATAATAATAATAATGATAATGATAATATTAATATTAATGATAATGATAATGATAATTGTTATGGTTATATTTATAAAAATAAAAGTTCTACATTAGATGAATCCTTAAAGCATCAAGAAGTTAATACATCTATTTTTTCATATACTAACAAAGCAGGTATTTATAATAATAATGATGTTATTAATTTCTTCAATGATGATAATATTGAGATGGAATATAAAAACATCTCGTCTTTGTCGTATAACAAAAATGTGTGTGATGCTAGCACTAATTATAATGATAATATAAATAATAATACAAATAATAATACAAGTAATAATACAAATAATAATACAAATAATAATACAAGTAATAATACAAGTAATAATACAAGTAATAATACAAATAATTATACAAATAATAATACAAGTAATAATACAAGTAATAATACAAATAATAATACATATAATAATATCCGTGTTAGTAATAATAACCATTGTGATGATCATCACAATAGTTACGATACGGAGAATATTATAAACTATGAAGATTTATTATATAACAACGATTTGAAGGAAAAAAACAGTGATCATTTTATAGACGTAGAAGAAGGAATACGTGAATATAACTATAAACGTCTTTTATCGTATCAAAAAATTCAAACGAATGAAAGTGAAGATATTAGAAAAAATAATGATAATTATTATATGAATAATTTAAATAATGATATGTTTTCTTCGAATGATGAGAATATAAAAACAAATGAACCTAATAATAGTATATCATCTTTTTATAATAAAACAAATAGTAATTTTCTTATTAATAATGATATATGTGATGATAATAAAAAGGATCAGCCAAGTGTTCCTGAAAAGAATAGACATATTTCATATAACTCATATGAAAAAGAAGAAGAACAAAATTTAAAGCATTCAAATAGTTTAGAAAATAATTATATAAATGTAGAGAATGCAAGAATAAATAATTTCTTTTCGTGCAACTATACATTGGACGATAAAACAAAAATTAATAATAGGAATACGACATATACAAATGGCAATAATAATAATAATAATAATAATATTGATGATGATAAAAATGACCATGGGGATGATAAGAACAACAATATTGATCTTAATAATTATAAAAAAAGAAACAACAGTAATAATAGTAGTAATAATATTTACCATTATGATAATAAAGTATATATGTTCGATTCTGTAAAGAAAAATATATCTACTATAATGAACTATGAACCATATTCATATCATAGTAAAATGAATAATGTTATAAAGGATGAACATGCCTTTTATGGTAGTTTCTTAAATAAAGAAAAAATGAATAATAAAATAAAGAATCATAAAAATAATAATATGAATAAAAGTTATATAGATATCCATGATACTGATACGAATGATAATTTTATAAGTGACGATTTTAATAATAACATGGGAGAAGATAATTATGTAAATAATGTTTATGATGATGAAGACGATGTTAATAATAATGTGGATGGTAATAATATTGATGGTGATAATATTGATGGTGATAATATTGATGGTGATAATATTGATGGTGATAATATTGATGGTGATAATATTGATGGTGATAATATTGATGGTAATAATATTGATGGTAATAATATTGATGATAATAATATTGATGGTAATAATATGAACAGTAATAATATGAACAGTAATAATATGAGTGAATCTAACTCAGTTAATATTTCTGTGCATGATTTGAAAAATGTTAAATATAATTCTTCCATTAATTTAGAAGATCAAAAAAAATGTATGCCCAACAGCTCGTATCATGATATAAAGGCGAACACATATGAAAAGATTAATCATAATATGGATGTGCGTGTACATAGTAATAATAATCACAAAACGAATCACGACAATATGAAAAATGTATTTGATCAACATTGTTATGTGAGTAATGGTAACATGGAATATATAAAGGATAATATGAATACTGTGAATAGTATTAATAGTATGAATAGTATGAATAGTATGAATAGTTTGAATGATGTGAATAATGTGAACAACATAAACAACGTCAACAACATGAACAACGTCAACAACATGAACAACGTCAACAACATGAACAACGTCAACAACATGAACAACGTCAACAACATGAACAACATGAACAACATGAACAACATGAACAACATAAACAACATAAACAACTTCAACAATGTTAATCACTCGAATAGTATGAAAAGCATTGGAGAGTATAACATGAATAATTATAATTTACACAATATAAGAATGAGTAAAGGTGATGATAATAATACGAACAAAGTAGATGTAGGAAACCATGTGAATAATTCGCAGATTATCGGAATGAAAAAGAATGACGTTATATACAGTGATATGAGCATGAACTATGAAAATATGAATAATAATATTAATAATTATAATATTAATAATAGTAATAATCATAATGATCTGCTTCCAAATAATATTAACGATCAGTATAATAATGACTCTTTAAAATTTAAAAATAATTTTATTATGTCTAACAATTTATGTGGAAGCACCAATATGAATAATATAAACATCTTAAATAATGTAAACAATTTGAAAGATATAAATACAATGGACTTATTAAATAGTTCAAGGAAGTATAATAGTATGAAAAATGTTGTAAGTACTATGGATATATTAAATAATGTGCATAATATTAATAATATGAATAGTGTTAATAATTGTGTTCGTAAAAATTCGATGTTTGGAGAAAGTAATATGAATAGCATGAATAATATGAATAGCATGAATAATATGAATAGCATGAATAATATAAATAATATAAATAATATGAATAGCATGAATAATATAAATAATATAAATAACATGAATAATATAAATAATATAAATAGCATGAATAATATAAATAATATAAATAATATAAATAACATGAATAATATAAATAACATGAATAAGGTTATGAAAAATGTAATAAATGTTAATAGTGTGAATAGTATTAATAGTATGAATAATGCAAAGGTTGTGAATAGTTTTAATAACCTTAACAACATCAATAGTATAAATAGCTTTATGAAGAAAAATAAAAATTTGGAAAATGATATCCTTAAAAATATGAATTCAATGAATAATACAATAAAAAGTATAAACGTTATACATAATAACATAACATGTAATAAAAATGGAAACAATTTGCAGATATTAAAAAATAATAATATAGTTCATTCATTTGCTCATAATCCTACAAAATTATTAATTAATAAACAAAACATGGCATCTAATAAGTGTATGAACATAAAAATGAAGAGTATAAATAATAATCATCATCTTGTTGATTGTAACAACAGATCATTGATGAATAAAAATGTAATGGATTTTGCACATATGAAAGATAATAAAAATTATCAAACAATAAGTCCAAATAATAATTTAGCCTATAGGAAAAATATTACATCCAATGGAAGTAATAATATAAATAATATGATTAATATGAATGGTGTGAATAATATGAATGGTGTGAATAATATGAATGGTGTGAATAATATAAATAGTGTGAATAATATAAATAGTGTGAATAATATAAATAGTATGAATAATATAAATAGTGTGAATAATATAAATAGTGTGAATAATATAAATAGTGTGAATAATATAAATAGTATGAATAATATAAATAGTATGAATAATATAAATAGTGTGAATAATATAAATAGTATGAATAATATAAATAGTATGAATAATATAAATAGTATGAATAATATAAATAGTATGAGTAATATGAATAACCTAAATAATAATGTAAAGGTTAGTGATCGATTTAATGGTTTCCTAACAAATAATAAGAAACCAGTAATACCAAATATGCTAAATATTTTAAATAAAGAATATGGAGAGAATAAATTATTGAATAATGATAACATGGAAAACATTATTCATAGTAATAATAATATAAATGGATTTATGAAAAATGAACAAAGTGTAAAGCAAACCATGAACCAATCATTGAACCAATCATTGAATCATTCGTTGAATCAAATGGAAGAAAGACGAGGGAGCATGCTGAATGATCAACATGATAATAATGTGGATTTTTTAAATATGAAAAAAAACTCTCTTCATATATCGATTCCAAATAACAATATAAAAATGAATGAAAATGATTATGTGAATAAAAATAATTTTAATTTAGGAGTTGTTACCAACAACAAAAGGAATAATTTCCTTAAGGATAGTATGACAAATATAATGTTAAACAAAAATATAAACAATTTTATAAATAATAATCGAACCAATATACCAAACAATATGAATTCGTTCATATCAAATGTTGGTATTCCAACAAATGTTTCAAATAATACAAATGTAAAAAAAAATGAATATACTTTTAATAATATGATGAATATTCCTGTGGAAAATAAAATAAATAATATGAGGGATTCTATAAATACATACAGTAAAGACAATGTGAGTGATAATATGTATTCTCTTCCAAATCATAATGTTACTCAAGTGAACAATAATATGAATAATAATAACATTATCACAAATAAAATGAAAGTTAATAAAGAATCGTATACTTATACACATGGAAAAAACGGCATAACAATTTCTTCTCATATGATCTTATCAAACCAAAAGGTGAATGAAGAAAAGCGTCCAAATGTAATAATAGAAACGAATATGTACAACAATAATGTGAATAATATGAATAATGTGAATAATATGAATAATATGAATAATATGAATAATGTGAATAATGTGAATAATATGAATAATATGAATAATGTGAATAATATGAATAATATGAATAATGTGAATAATATGAATAATATGAATAATATGAATAATATGAATAATGTGAATAATATGAATAATGTGAATAGTTTGAACCATATGAATTGTTTAAACCATATGAACAATAATAATATTAATAGTGTTAGTACCTATGTTAAGCATTCTCTAAATTTAAACAATAAGAACGATTTTAATAAAAATGCACAAGATGAATCCTTCCAAGTAAATAAAAATACTTACATTAATAATGGGAATAATAATTATTTAGAAAACGTTAGAAATGCCCATAATAATTATTTAGAAAATGTTAGAAATGGTCATAATAATTATAATAGTTTTAGCAATATTCCTAATAATAACATGAAAGAAAATTATTACCACAATAATCTGAACATTGCTTCGAATAATAAAAACATACCAAATAATAGTGTGAATAATAACAATTGTATGTATAATAAAAATGAAAAACTACATGATATAAATAATAACAAAATGGATTTTTTAAAATGTCATGTGGATGATCGATTAAGTATGGGAAGTGATACAATGAATAATGCTCCTCATCCTTATAAAAATAGTGTACTTATGAATCCAAGTAGAAAGACAAGAAATTCAAAAAATGAAGAGATATTAAATTTTATAGAAGATAATGGAAATATGAATGAGAGGATACTGTCAGATGTACATATGGATGATCAAATAAATGAAAGAAGATTTATAAGTAAAGATAATTTAATAATAAAATGTGAAAGTAATCATGATATAAATTATATAGATAAAAATCAAAAAATTGAAAGTGGACAAATAATTGATAATATGAATAATATGAAAAATAATACATTTTATCAAAATAATAAAATTATACCAAAAAATTATGTTTATAATAATAAAAACATTGGTGATATTAACAATGTAGTATTATTGAAGACATCCTTAAATTATAAGGGTATTATAAATGCTGATAAAAAAATGGAACAAGCTAATAAAAATTATGTGGAAAATAATATTGATATGTCTAACCTAAATTCCCCAATTCTTAATCATAATATACAAGGTAGTATTAACGTTCCTGTTAAATATAATCCGGAGGTCGTTATAAATAATGAACTTCACAAGAGTATGAAGTATATGAACAGTATAGATAATAATAGTAAAAGCAATAATAATATTAATGTTAATGTTAATGTAAATAATAATAATAATAATAATAATAGTATTAGTATTAGTAATAATTATAGTATTAGTAATAATAATAGTATTAGTAATAATTATTATAATCATGAACTTCAAGGTGGAAATAGGATTATTTCATCCTATAACTCAAACGAGAATATGAAAAATATAAACGTCAAAAATGGTAATAATAATAATATTATTAATGGTGTGAAGAATATGCACAATAATAATCTGATATGTTATCGAAATATGGACTGTCATAATTACATTATAAACCAACACAGTAATAGTATCCCAGAAAAATATAGCAAAAGCAAACAGTCCATTGGAAATTACAATATGAAGAATAAAAATGTACCAAATGTCCTCGAAAATATTGGTGCATGCAATAACCATTTAGGAAAAGGGTTTTATGTTAACAAACACAGCCATATTAATGATAATAAACAAAATTCATATGATGTTGAACAAGGGAATTATAAATATATTTCGAACAGTAGTGATTTAACAAAAAAGAAAAAAAAGAATCATGAAAATATGTTTAGAATGTCGAAAAGTCAATTATTAAGTTTAGAAAGTGATATAAAATATTTACAATCCTTAACATCATATATGATTAAACCAAAAGATTTATATTTTGAAACATTTGAAGAAATCGATGTTTTTTCATATGATAAAAATGATGAATATATAAATAACATCATTAATGGTAATAGTAATAATAATAATAATAATAATAATAATAATATTAGTAATAATAATTTCTTGAACTCAGATGGTATGCATATTCTAAATAATGGATCAGGGAAAGATTATGGATTAAATGGATGTAAAATTATGAATAAAGATTTTTTCAATGGAAAAATGAAAAGGGAAATAAGAAAAACAAAATATTATACAAACAAATATAGTAATAAATTAAAATATACTGTAATTGAAGAAGGGTCATTTGGTGTTGTATATAAAGGATGGTATAAAGGCATGCATGTAGCTGTTAAAGTACCAGTAGATAAAATGGCTAGACAAGATCCATATGGATTAACAAAAAGATCAATAAATGAATGGAAAATTTTAGCAAAATGTGATCACCCTAATATTATTAAATTATGTGGTGGTATTATACATAGTTATTTTGATATTTGGTTAGTTACAAAATTAGTAAATGGTTTGGATTTACATACCATAAAAAATAATATGAATAAAGATGAAAAAGTTCTTGGTATAGATATATCATTAAAAATGTGTAGACAACTAGCTGAAGTAATTAATTTTTTACATACACCTATTAAAAATAAAAAAAATGTAATTATACATAGAGATATTAAACCAGAAAATCTAATTATTGATAGTGATTGGAATATACATTTATGTGATTTTGGTGATGCAGAAGAATGTGAAGATGGTATTGTTACGAATGTATCTGGAGCAACATGGATATATGCTCCACCTGAATTATTAACATGCCATCCATTAAAACAAAGTAGTGATTATAATTTCTTAGATCATACAAAATTATCATATAAATGGGATATATGGTCTATGGGATGTGTATTCCAAGAAATGATGAACTTACCATCACCTTTTCAACATTATATTATAACATTTGATGAATCAGACCAAATTTATGAAAAGCTAGTTGATGTATTTACAAAAAAATTACCTCCTTGTATACATTCCAAAATTGAAAATTCCCCATTTGCTGATATAATTAGATTATGTCTAAATTATGATCCTAACTTAAGACCAACAGCATCAGAAATTGTTCAACTCTTGAACCAGCCAGATGAATATTTACTTCTAAAGAGAAAATAACATAATATTTGTTTTTCTTATGGATATAATCTTTAAATATTTAACTTATGAGCATATTAAAAATATTCACAATACAAATATTATATCATATATATATATATATATATATATATATGTATATATTAGTGTATATATATTTTTTTTACGTATGTTCATTTTATTTTATTTTATTTTATTTATTATTTTTTTTTTTTTTTTTTATTTTATAAATGCATTGACTCCATTTAATTTCATGACCTTTAAAATTTTGTACTTGAACACAAAAAAAAAATTAATCGGTAATAAATATGAATAATCAAATGAATAAATAAATAAATAAATAAGAATATATGAACACATCATATATATATATATAATACACATTTGTGTTATAAAAAATTAGGAGCTCTATAAAGACATATCTCCTGTCATCCATATATATATATGTATATATATATATATATATATATTTTTTTTTTTTTTTTTTTTTTTTTTTTTTTTTTTTTTTATAATACTTTATAACAGTTAATTATTTCTAGCATGTGCTCAAAATGATGACTTAAATATTTTGCAGTGGGTCGACAGGTAGGCAAAGGATGTAAACATTGCTTAATTAAAAATATAATATTCATAAAAAGAGAATGGGAATGAGAATTAGAATGAGAAAGAGAAAGTGAAGAGAATATATTGTTCCCGTATAAAAAATTCAATTGATCTGTATCCATGTTAATATATCTTGGATGATAACATGTTTGTATTGAAAAAAACAAAGGAGAAATGTCTTTTTCAAAAGGTGCTTTCTTAAAAATGACTTCATACATAATAACACCAAATGAATAGATATCACTTTTTTTGGTATATTCTTCTTGTCGTAATACTTCAGGTGCCATGTAATAATATTCATCATGCTTTTCATTAATATAATAATAATATAAATGGTTATTACTAAATGATAATAAATTTGATATGTTATTATTCTTTATATTATTAATTGTAGTAAAATAAGGAAATGGTAAAAACATTTGTTCATCCAAGGAAATATTATTATAAATATCATAATAATTTTTATATCTTTTATTCTGTTCTTTATTTTTTTTCATTTTATAATCATAAAAACTTTCAATAAATGAGCATTCAAAATTATATATTTTAATATCCCCTTTTTTTGTTATCATTATATTTTTACTATTAATATTTCCATGACAAACATTTTTTTTATGTATATAATATAAGCAGGACGAAATTTCGAAGAATAGTTTTACGATTTCTTTATACCTAAGCGTATTATTATGCATATTGTTCCTACGGATAACATTATCATTATTGTTATTGTTGTGGTTATTTTTATGGTCATTATAAACATCATCATTATTAACCTTCTTATCATTTATTTCATTTTTATTATATCCCTTTTTATATATAAAATCATATAAAGTTTTCCCTTTTATATATTCAAAAACAATGCCACAATCCTCCTTGTCATCAACGAATATATTTCCTATACATTGTAAGATATTTGGATGTCTTAAATTAGATACTATCAAATATTCTTTTATATATTCAATTTTTCTTATTGACTTATTAATTATATTATATGTTTTATTATTATATGTCTTTTTATATTTGATAGGATTATTATATATATGTTTTTTTTTTTCACCTTTCTTCTTTTTCATTTTTTTATATTCCTTTACATTATTAATCATACAATCATTGTTATAATTAATTTCTGTCTTTGTGTTATCTTCTGGAGAATATATTTTATTGTGCTCAATTATTTTTTTTTTTTTGTTTTGATATGATAAAGACATATTTGTCACATTTTCAAAGTTTCCTAAGGTTTGTCCATCCCTTTTATATTCATCTTGTTCCTCTTCTAATTTGAGGAAATTATTTTTAATATTTTTCAGATTATTAAACAATGTTTCATTTATTGATTCATTATATAATAACCTTTGAGCAGCATTCAGCAGATTGTTTTTAAAACTTGGTAAAATATTTTTTGCGTCTGTACTATTATTTTTATTATAATTAAGATTATTATAATCATTCTTATTTTGTACATGTATAGAAATATTTATATCTGTATTATGATCAGGTGCCTCATTTTTACATTCATCATTTATATATGTTGGTTGCACATTCTCATCACCTTTTTTTTCAATACCCTTTTCCCATGTACCATTTATATTTAGTAATTTTTTTTGTTCATTTGGTTTATCCTGTACATTTTGTATATCCTGTTTATCCTGTTGATTTATTTCATTTTCTTCATTTATTTCATTTTCTTCATTTTCTTCATTGTTTTTATATATATATTTTTCCTTTTTATGTGTAAAACCTTTCAAATATACACGACAATTTTTATAATAACATAAAAAAAAATTTGGGGGTATACTCTTATCAAATTTTTTTATTATAAAAACTTCCTTTTTATTTATAGAATGGTGTGCACATGAGGACTTGTAATCATTGTGCATAAGCTTCTCTTGATTTAATACTTGTAAATACATATTATGAATACTATTAAACGTATTAATTATATTCATAAGAAAAAATATGTGCTCTTTATTATTTATTCCTAATTCTTTTAAAACCTTACTATTTAAAATAAAAAAAAAATGAATCCCTTTAATTTTATTAGATGAAAAAGATTCTATATATCTATTTAATTTAAATAAATACAATAAAATTAAAATATGGTGTCTTTCCCATTGATAAATATTTTCAATTTTTTTTTTTTTATTTAATTCTTTTAAATAAATAAATAAATTTTCATAAAAGAACAAACTAGCTTTGGAATATACACCATAATTTATTATGACATTATCATTATTATTATTATCTTCTGTTTTTTGATTTATTAATTTTAAATTGTTAGAAGCGGATGAGTTTATATTATAATGCGAAATAAATAATTTATAATATTCTTCTTTTTTTCTTTTCTTTTCTTTTTTTTTCTTCTTATTTATTTTAAACTGGGCTAATTGTTGATACATTTGAAAACGTAATATATTATTTTGAGTTTTTTGATTTATTTCATAATTTTTATATTGTTCATAATTTTTATATCCATCGTAATTCTCTTCTTTTATTATTTCTTCTTGCCCAACATTTGTTGGTAGTTTCATTTTTTTAATATTTTTCATTTTTTTAATTTTTTTAATTTCATGTTTATTCATAATACTGTCACTTTCGTCATCGGTTGGTATACAAAAGTCACTGTTACAAGAATCTGTATGATAAAATAAAAACTTTTCATTGAACAATCTTTTACTTTTAATTATATCATGTGAATATAAGGTTTCTTTTGAATAGGACATATTACTAAAATTGTTGGTTTCCTTATAACAAGAAGAAGAATCCGATTGTGTCTTGTTTTTATCATGCTGTCTTTTGTTCATATTACTTTTATTTTTTGAGGATTTATTAAAAAAATGAAATTCATGGTTATCATCATAATTATTATCATCATCATTTATATTATTATTATTATTATCATCATTTATATTATTATTATTATTATCATCATTTATATTATTATTACCATCTTTTATATTATTATCATCAATTCTTAAATTTAATATATCCGTTTTATTTATTATCCCTTTTAGAAAATTCAAATGGTCATCATAATTAATATATTTTTTTAATATCCCTTGAGTATTCACACTGTGGTTAATCTTATTATTTTTCTTATCAATGGATTGAAAAAGATGACTCATCAATTTATCAGACATTCCAAATAATTTATCGAATACCTGTTCATGTATATTTTTACATATATTTTTATCAATATAAAATGGAAATATAGCATCCATTTTTTCTTGATATAATATTTGCTCATCGTTATTATATATATATAAATATATATCCATATATTTAAAAATTCTTATGATACATTTTTTCTTATTCCATTCAAACAAACAAAAATTCAAACTCCTCTTTTTTCTTAATATACCTACACCGTTCATGAATCCATATTTATAACAACCCATATATAATTTCCCATCTTTGTAATTACAACCGAAACCATGAGGAATGTTATTTAACCATTCACCTGAACAATTCAGAAAAAAAAAAAAAAAAAAAAAAAAAAATATATATACATATATACACACGCACATATATATATATATATATATATAATGCTACAACAAATTGGCCATATTTGTATAAAAAAAAAAATGTTTACATAATGGTCTACATAAAAATGTTATGTGTCTACCTGAGTATATAACTTCCTTTTGATTATATAATGTCCCATATCCATTTTTGGTATTATCGTTCCATTGTCTTTTATAGAAGGTAAAAAAAAAAAAAAAAAAAAAAAAAAAAAAAAAAATGTAGACGTATTAAAAAGGAATACAAATATAAAATATATATATTTAAAAATACTTACCCTTGATATATGGTTTTGATGTTAACATATAGGTAGTATCCAAATCCATTTCTTTTTTTATTTCTTGAGGTGCCTATGTAAATATCTCCATTTTCGTATTCTAGCTTTGATTATAAAAAAAATAAATAAATAAATAAATAAAAATATATATATATGTATACACACGTGTATACATTCATTATTTTATTTTATTTTAATTTATTTTATTTTGTTTTGATTCATTTTGTTTTAATTTATTTTTTTGGTTACAATTTTGTTAAAGGGTTGAGAAGTCAATATATTTTGTAGCTGACTATAAATGAATTCATCTTTCTCTTTATACTTCCAAAGGATATTTTCTTTGGAAGTTGCTTTCATTATATATCCTTGTTTACGTTTACATATAGAAAAGAAGATCGTTCATATTTATTATGTACATTTTTTTTAAATAATAAAATGACCAAGTTATATGATATCTCCGAATAGGTTAAAAATTAAAAATAATATATATAATATAATGAATGCATTAATAAATCCTTTTTTTTTTTTTTTTTTTTTTATCCAAATAAATGTTATTATTTAGAGGGATAATATAAAAAAAAAAATTAAATAATAAATTACAATAAAATATATACATATATATTTATATATATATATATATATATATATATATATATATATATATATATATATATATTTATATGTGCCTTTAAATATTTGGATATATTTTATTTAAATAAAAAGAATCAATTTTTTCCTTTTATATGAAATATTGTCATGAGAACACCATTTCTTTATTATAATTATTAATTTATATTTATTTTGTAACACTTCATATTTATATATCTTTTTAATTGCTGCAACAAAAAAAAAAATATATAAGGGTGTTCAATTTTTTTTTTTTTTTTTTATTTATTTTATATATATTTTAACATATTTAAATTGAATAATGAATTAAAAAACTATAAAATGTAAAAATGTGATTAGTATAAAAATATTACAAAAAAAAAAAAAAAAAATATAATAAAATAAAATAAAAATAACACCAAACCCTATGACGAGAATACTAAGCATACTGTGTATACATATATATATATATATATATACAATGTAGATGTGGTATTTTATTTCTGTGACCACTTAAGGGTTCATCATAAATAGGAAATATAAAAGACTTAGATAATTATTATAACTTATGAAAAATTATGAATATATAATAATTATCATATATGTTATTTATTTAGAAAAAGATGCGTTTTTTTTTTTTTTTTCTCTTTCTATTTCGAATTAGGTGTATATGATGAACCCAACATAGATATTAATGAAATTTCAAACAAAAAGTAGAAAAAAAAAAAATAATAATAAAATGAAGATTATTTATAAGTATATATATATATATATTTATTTATTTATATTTTATTTTATTTTTCTTATTTTCGTATGTATTAGATCACATGACGCGCTTTAAATTTTGTCTAAATTGTGTATACATATATATAATATTATTACAAGTCAAATGTCTAATTTTTTGATGTTTAATTCTTTATTATTAATATTATTAACAATGCAAACGCTTATTTACTATGAAGTTTTATTTGGGTGTTTATAAATAAAATGTAAGAATATTTTTTCTTTTTTTTTTTTTTTTTTGAATTTCGGAAATTGAAAACACTTTTTAAAAAAAAAGTGAAAAAAAAGAAAAAAAAGAAAAAAAAGAAAAAAAGAAAAAAAAAAAAAGAAAAAAAAAAAACAATACATCAATATAGATTATTATTTAAAAAAAAAAAAAAAAAAAAAAATACATATATAAATAAATAAATAAACATATGTATATATAAATATATATATATAATATGTATAATATCAATTTATATAATGTGAAAAAACTTACAAACTATATACCCATATAAGTAAGGATTCTTTAATTAAAGATATGGAAAGGTGTAAAGAATAAATATAAATAAAAGTAAAAATAAATATCAAATAATATATATTTATATAATAAATATATATATAAATAAATAGATTATATACATATATATATATATATATATATATATTTTTATGTATGTACAAATATTTTTTATAACACAAGGTGATAGTACAATGAAATTATTATATAAACACACATTTATTTTATTTTATTTTATTTTATTTTATTTTATTTTATTTTTTTTTTTTTTTTATTATTTTCTTTTTTCTTTTTTATTTTTATTTTTTTTTTTTTTTTGTCAATATCAAAATGATAGAAATTAATTATATAAGTGTATCTAACACACAAATATATAAAAATGTAGGAAATGGGTTGATTATAAAAAAATAAAAATATATATATGTTCATATATATATATATATATATATATATATATATTAATAATTATATATTATTATTTCTTGATTAATTTAATCACAGAATGTTTGATCTGTTTGTATGATAAATGGCCATGTTAGAAGTGAAGGTTCATATCCAGCTAAGTAAAGTGAGTTAATTAATTTATTATAAGTATCTAATAAAACGGTTCTATATTTAGACATAATGATCATGGGTTCTATTGATTTCTGACCACCTAAGATAAGATGTTCGAATTCGTTTTGTTCATTTAATTCAGCATATATAATATTAATATTTCCATTTAATAATATTTGTTGATTTCCTTGTACTAAATATATACTAGCATTAAATTCTTCAACAGTAGTTGTATTTTCATCTAATGGTTTGTTTAATATTAATTTGAAGGTCATCTCTGATTTCTTTTCACCAAAAATAAAATTACGAGCACATGAAAAATTTATTAACACATAACCTAAATTACCATCTCTTTTTAAACCTGAAAATTCATATTTCGTACATCTGCATGCTAAACCAGGAAATATTTTATCGGAAGCATTGGTAGCTATTTCGTAAAAGGTACCTTGTAAATTTTTTACGTCGATATTTTTACTTAAAACATGTACAACTCCATCCTATCAAAATTAAAGATATAAATATATATATATATAAATAATATATATATATTATATATATATTATATATATATTATATTATATATATATATATATATTATATATATATTATATATATATTATATTATATATATATTATTTATTCCTTACATTGTTAACATTGTTATTATCATTTCCAGGGGATGCTCTAATTATGGTAAATAAAAAAAATATAAAAAATAAGGAAACTGCTTTTTTAATCATTTTCAAGGAAAAAAAATATAAGAAAAAATTACAAATAAAAATTATTCTTATTATAAATAAGTTCAAGATTCTTTTATATCTATATAAAATATAGAAAAATATATTATTTATAATTTTTATTTTATTATATATAAATATTTATATATTTATGTATCTGTTTTTTTTTTTTTTTTTTTTTTTTTTTTTTTTTTAATAAAGAAATATTGTTTATTTTTTTATAATATTTTTTTTCAATTTTATAAATAAATTATATATATATTTATTATTATATATATTTACTCAATTTTTTTTAATATATATTTTTTAATTTAAATTATTATATAAAATAATTACATATATGTAATATGTAATAATAATTATATAAAAGAGAAGGGCACTACAAATATATATTATATTAATATAATACAATATAATATAATATAATATAATATAATAATTATAAAATTTATATTTAAAAATAACAAGAGGTATCAATTTATTATATTATTATATATATAATATATATAATATATAATATATATTATAAATATTTTATATTATTAAAAAATAAAAATAAAAAAAAGGGTTCTCCTCCCCCGCATTATATAAATAGAAATTTATAGAGAAATGTTTTTCTACGCATATAATTAAAATGATAACTTTATATTAAAGCATATATATTATTATTATATATATATATAAATATTTTATATATATATTATATATAATACATATATTATAAATAAATTATATTATTTTATAAACGAATAGGAAATTATTATTTTATTATTATTATTATTTTTTTTTTTTTTTTATAATTAAAATTTGGGCTCTTTTTTTTTTTTTCTTTTTTTTTTTAATATATATCTATATAAAATAAACTATTTAAAGGAAAAAAATGTATGGTGCTATATAAATGAGGTTTCTTATATAAATATATTATTATATAATATATATATATATATATATATATATTTTTTTTTATAAATATAATATGATTTTATTAATATATTTTATTTTTCTTAGAACCTATAAAATGCTATACCTTTTGAACTAGTAAAAATATTGAAAAATATTAATAAAAAAAAATACATAGTTATAAATATATGTAAATAAATTATAATGATATATATAATATATATATGATTATATTATTTATTTTTTTATGTATTTTGTAAGATTTCTTGTTGCATGCGGTAAAAAGAAAAATCAAAACCAATTACATATAAATTATATATATTATATATATGTATATATATATATATTATATATATATTTTTATATATACATTTATAATATAAATATGTGAGGGGGCCATTTTTTTTTAATTATTTTGAAAGAGAAGAAATTATATATATATATATATATATATATATTGATATTTATAAACAAAGTGAATATTAATAAAATAAAATAAATATATATTATATATAATATGTATAATTACTCTTTTAGAAAATACAAATTCACATAATCTTCTTATATATAGTAATTAATTAATTAATTAATTATATATATATATATATATATATTATATATTTTAGATATTTATAAAATGTTTTGATGTATTAAAAATATTTCTATTCCTTTTTTTTTTTTTTCTTTTTAAATAAAAATTATGAAAAAGAACATTTCATTTTTAATATAATATTATTTAAATTGAAAACTTTGATGTGGATTTATTTTATTGGAAAAAAAGAACAAATAAATTATTTCATATTGTGCTCATGCTCACACTATATATTATTATACATGGTTCTTATAAAATTTTCAATATTTTTTGTTCTCCTTTTTGTTATTTTTAAAACGTTATTATATATAAAGGATAAAAAATAAAATGATGGTGCACATAAAGTATGGTTACATAAAAAAAAAAAAAAATAAAATAAATAATAAAACAAATAATGTATATATATATATATATATGTAAAAATTTTTTTATTTTATTATTTTATTATTTTTTAATTTTTTAATTTTTTAATTTTTTTTTTTTTTTTTTTTTATCTCTTAATTGTTTGTACTACTTATATATAATAAAATACTTGGACTTCTCCTCCTTTTTGTTATTTTTATATATTTTTTCTTTTTTTACATAGCAAAGAAAATATTCCCCATATATACATATATAACAATATATATATGAAGCATATCCTTTTATACGTGTAAATTTTTTTTGTCCCTTTTTTTTATTAAATTAGTATATAAAGTAATATTTTTAATATTCCTAGGTTTTACATCTTTGCTTTCTTTATTTATTTTATTGTTTTCATGTATTGCTTGATTAATTATGTGTTTAATTTCTTTGTCCAATTTTTCTTGTTCGTAATTAACGGACTCTAATCCTGTCTGTTCATTCAATGTCTTTTGATTATTATTATTGGAATATTGTGGAATGGTGTATGTGTTGTTGGTTTTAAAAGAATGTGTAGTACTACAAAAATGGCTGTTATGATAATAATTCTTCTTATTCATATTATTATTATTATTATCATTATTATTATCATTATTATTGTTGTTATTGTTTTGTGTTTCATCGTTTTTATGTGATTTTTTATAATGTGAAGAAATATTATTCTCATGATTAATATGTTTGTGATCGAATTTAAAAATTAAATCATCATCGGTTATATAATATTTCTTTATATTTTTTGAATCTTTGATTTTAAGTTTTGCATTCAAATATATTTTATATTCTGTATTTAATATCTTAAATAAATATTTATCTAATATCTCGATAGATTTAAAGTATTTCATTTCTTGTGCTATATAATCGATAACATGATCTGTAATATTTTTAATGTATATAGGTAGTAAGGGCTCCAGAACTAAAAGGAATCTAATGAAAAATAAAAGAAACTTATTTAATTTATATTTTAATAATTGTGTGTTAAAATATTTACCACATTTTTCTAAAATAATACATATCATTTTTATATTTATAAAAGTACAATTTTGTAAATCATGAAGTATATGAAAAAAAATTGGATTGTTTTTATTAATGAATAAATATTTATAAAAATCCTCTTTATAATAATCATACGAAAAAAAAGAATCTTCACATACACACTTTTCATCGTCATATACATTCTTTTTATTATTTATTGTATTTTCTTCATCCCTTTCATCTGTTGAATAAATCTCACAAGTTTGTTTTTTTTCTAGATCTTTTTCCTGAATTTTATTTCTGTTTCTCTTCATATCCAAAATTGTTGTGATTTTATTAAACTCAGAATCTACATTTCCAATATTATATATCCCGACTTTTATATGTTCTATGAATTTTTTATTTTCTAAAAAAAAAGGATACAAGTAATTAATTTCATGCATGTAACATATATTTATATCAGTTAAGGATATCAAATAATATAGCAAATCTAATACATTGGTAGAATTTAATATTTTATAATTATATAAATCAGCAAATAAATGTGTATATTGTATTAAAAAGGTATATTGCTTAAAATCATTCGATTCTAAAGTATTAATAATTTTTTCATATAATTCATCAATTATGTGTATTACAAATTGGGGCTTATATTTAGCTAGTTGGTATAATAAAGATGCTAAATTATTTATTTGGTATATACTCATATACATTAAATATTTAAAAATATATTTTTTTAAAATATATAAAAAAAAAGAATCATTCCAATTAAATTTTCTTATATATTTACATATAATTTCTGTATCTTTATATTCGATATCTTCAAATAATAATTTTTTAAGAAAATATTTTTTCTGTTCTTGTTCAACAGTATATTTCTTCTTCTTTCTTTTAAAAATATTATTATGTGTACTATTATTACTATTACTATTACTATTACTATTACTATTATTACTATTACTATTATTATTACTATTATTATTATTATTATTTGATGTATACATATTATTTTTTGTTATAAAATTTTCTATTTTAATAGAACATTCTTCAAAAGATACTTCTAACATTTCTGTTAAATTTTTTGTGTTTTTTATTTTTTTTAATTTCTCAAACAAATTTAAGAAACGTATATGTGTCCTTGGATTATTTAATAAAAGAAAAGAACAATTTTCTAAAATAAAAAAACATAACTCCGCATGCTCAATAGTAAAATTATCTATTAATATAGATATAATATCTAAAATATAGGATAAATCTAATAATTTAAATTTCGTTAATTCACATACATATTTTATACATTTCGTTTTTTTATTCTCACATGGTACTTTTTCTTTTATTATTTTCTCAGTAATTTTTTTTAACTCATCAATAATTATAGGATACATATCTTTAGCATACTTATTTATTATACATATATATCGACAATAATATGGAATTAAATTTAATGTTACTTTATTTATATATATAATATTATTTGCGATAATTTTCCTTTTCTTTTTCGTATTATAATTTAATAGGAAAAGCATAACGTAATTTTCTAAATCTTTCTCATTGTTCATGTTTAAAAGTTTTTCTATATAAATTTTGAAGTTCTGTTCTTTATTTTTAAGGTTTCCTTGGTTATAGCAACTGTGAGAAATAATGCAACCATTGGACGGGTTCACCACCACACCAGATTGGTTCGCCACACCAGATTGGTTCGCCACACCAGATTGGTTCACCACACCAGATTGTTTTATCACAGTAGCTAAATTTTTTGGTGTGTTTTCTTTCATTTTTGATTTTTTCTGGCCTATTTGCATAAAATTATTATTCTTTTGATTGGTACTATCATTTATGCAATCAGCATCATGAAGATTACCTTTTTTGTCTTTATCATTAGAATATGTTATGTTCAAGCCGTTCATTAGGTTTACTTTATCCTTTTTACTTGTTTCCCTCTTTAATATAGAATATTTAATTTTTTGTACATCGGATTTATTTTGTGTGTTAGAAGACATGATGGTATGATTAGTAGTAAGGGTTGAAATAATTTTGTCACTATGTACAACACTATTTTGATAACCATTTTCATTTTGATTATCCTCCTCCTCATCATCTTCGTTAATAAAAATATTTATATTTGAATAGTCTGGAAATATAGTATAAAATGCTTTTTCTTCATCATTAATCCATACTGAATTATTTTCGTCTATTATAATTTCTTTATCTTTTTCATTTTTATTTTTGATATGATCAAAAATTTTTATATGGTTATAACTTTCAATGTTTAAACCAAGTATGTTGATGGCATTTATTTGTATATCTTCTAACTTTATGTGGGTTAATTTAAAGAGATTACAAATATTTTTGCTCCTCTCGTATATTTTGAAAAAATCATATTCATCTTTATAAAGCATATGTTTTTTGTTAAAAAGGTTGTGTTGCGTGCTATTACTAATATGATGATAATTACTATTATTAATAATAACATTATGATTGTTATAATTATTACTAAGAGGATTATTATTATTATTATTATTATTATTACAATTATTAGAATAATTATTAGTATTATTTTGATTTATATTATTATTAATATATAAAATATTGGTATAATTATTTCCGTTACTATACTCATTTATTACATGTTCTGCATAAAAATATACGAGAGAAGAATACATACTAGTATAATAAAAAGTCGAAACGAAATTTGTAATATATACTTTCATATCCTTTATGTTTCCTAACAAAGAAGACATATTTAATGAAATGTTTGTATTTTCATCTGGTGGATCATTCGTAATTATGTCATCATTTTTTATGTCATCATTTTTTGTGTCATCATTTTTTATGTCATCATTTTTTGTGTCATCATTTTTTATGTCATCATTTTTTGTGTCATCATTTTTTATGTCATCATTTTTTGTGTCATCATTTTTTATGTCATCATTTTTTGTGTCATCATTTTTTATGTCATCATTTTTTGTGCATGTTGATGTACTTTTAAAAAAGCTTTCATCTATTAATATACTGCTTGTATTATTAAAAAAATAATCATATGTTGTTATAGTATTTATTAGTAGGCACTTTTTAATATTACATAAAAGATCACACCCGTTATTATTATTATTATTATTGTTGTTATTATTATTGTTGTTATTATTATTGTTGTTATTATTGTTGTTGTTATTATTATTATTATTACCATACAATATTGTATTATTTTCTTTTTTTTCTTGAGAGGTACAATTTGTTATTTTATTTTGCTCTTCTATATAAGGATAAAATTTTAAAGAAAAGAAAAATGTAATATTTATAAACATATATAAAAATAAATTTTTATTATTACATATTTTTAAAAAAAGTAATTCAAAATATAGACATAATAAAATTTTTCTGATTTTATTTTTCTTTTCTATATTTTTCATTATATTAACATTATTAAACATTTCTTTTATATACACTTTTTTATCTACATTAAGTTTTTTAATAAGTTTTATATCACTATGTTGGTTTTCAAATATATCAAATTCAAAAATGAAATTATCTTTTTCTTCATTTTCTTTTAACATAAAAGAAGAAGTTAATTTTTTAAAGATATCATTCTTAATTTTGTTAAACTTACTAAGATTATAAATATTTGCTTCATCCTCATTCTCATCATTATTTTTGTCATCATTTTGATACCCATTTTCATATTGATTATTATTTCCATTTCCTGAAAAATAATTTTCAGAATTTTGACTGTTCTTGAATTTGTTATCCTGTACATTTATATTATTTATATTATCTATATTACTTACATTATTTATATTATCTATATTACTTACATTATTTATATTTGAGATGTATGAATTTGTTATTCCTTTGTTATGTTTCACCTCATAATTATTATTCTTGTCTTTATTATCATCATCATCATGATCATTATTATTATTATTATGGAGCTTGTTGTGTTCCTTCTTATCTTCCCTTTTTGTTGTTCGATTTATTCCATATTTATTTTCTTTGTCATTAATATTATTATATAAATCATGAAATATAATAAAAAAGAAATTTTTATCATTTTCTTCCAACTTAAAAAATTTTAAGAAAATTATTTTTTCAATATGCTCATTTACATTTTTATATGTCTCATATATATATTTAATTATATGTATTAAGAGATAAATCTCTGAATATTTATTAACATGATAACACAAATCAAATATATAACTTAATATTTCACCAATATATTTACTTATATTTAAACGTTTTATATCTTCTTGTAATAATTTTAAATGATTCTTTTCTAATTCGGTAATACTTGTATTCTTTAATTTATTAATAAATTTATGTATCTGAATAACACTCATATTTTTTTTTTTTATTTCAATATTCTTATTATTTTTTATGTTTTCCTTGCTTTCCTCGTTTTCCTTCATTTCTTTTTCACTACCATACGTTTCATTCCTACAAATATCTGTCAAAAGAATTTCTTTCCTCACACGATCATTTTCTAAACAACATGTAAAAGAATTATTATTGCTTCTTATATCTTCATTATTCTTCATTCTTATATATTTATAACATTTTATAAAAATCGATATATTACATCACTTATTTGTTACAAAAAAATATAAAAATAAAATAAAATAAAATATACCCATATAAGTGTTTTATACACATAAATAATCTATATGGGACACAATCCTGAAAAATTAATTTATATTATATATATATATATTATATATATTATGTGTTTATTATATATATATATATATATATATATATACATATAATATTTTTAATTCTTATAATTCTTTTTTTTTTTTTTTTTTTTCTTTATCAGCCATTTATTATTTTTGACCCCCCCCCAAAAAAAAAAAAAAAAAAAAAAAAAAAAAAAAAAAAAAATTTATATATTCCTCATCAAGGAATAATATTTATATTCACATAATTTTACTAAAACCTCTTCACAAAATAAAATAAAATAAAAGTGTTTGTGTGATAAATATTGATAAGCATAAAAAATGAAAAAATTATTTTTCTTTTTAAATATTTCTAATTTAATATATTATATACATATAAACATAAAAAAAAGAAAAAAAAACTAAAAAAAGGAGGTTCATATTAACATGATGAAATTATAAGTGGTATATTTTAAATGTAAACTCTAAATTATTAATATAGGAAAATATATAATATAGTCACAATATAGGCATATTTTATCTATTTAATATTTTACAAAAACTTCGCGACAATATATATATATATATAATAATATATATATTTTAACATTTTAATTACATATAATATATATATGTATATAATTTTTTAAGTCTTAATATAATTTATACACAGTATACATAAATTTTACATTTTTATTAAGTGTAAAATATTGTATAGTACGATTATAAAAAGATTTATTTTACATACTGAAGGTGTTACTATACTAGTGTGTATTTTCTTACATTCATTATATATATATATATGATGTATTTTTTTTTTATATATTTTATATGCTTAATTCGTTTTGTTTTTTTTTTCCTGACACAAAGAGGTTACATAAAGAGATAGAGAAAATAATGGTATAACAATTGTTTTTATAATATTAATAATAATCTTATATAGAAAATAATAAAGAAATTAAAATATAAAAAATAACCTTATAAAGCATAGTCTAGCTAATAGAATGCATATACATATTATATATATTATTATTTTTTTTTTCCCTTGTTAAAGAAACCACTATTTTTAATAATATATAAAAATATAAAAATATAATGATATATTAATATATATATATATATATTATATATATATATATATAATACAATTTTTTTTTTTTTTTTACCATATAAATTCTATTCTATTATTATTTATTTTGCAAAAATATTTATACATATATATTATATATATATATATATTTATTTATTTATTCATATATTTCACGTGTGATTATTTTATCATTATCCTTAGAAAATAAGAATGAAGAAGGTATTTAATTATTTTTATTATTCATTTTATTTTTTTATTTTCTTTTATTATTATTATTATTATTACTTTTGGGTTGTGTATATAAAAAATATATATTAGGGAAATATATTATATTACTATTATGTACATAATGGATACATATATATATATATATATATATATATATATATAATATATATATATAATAATAATAATAATAATATAATGTAATATTTTATTATGTAAAAAAATGAAACATTAAAATATATATTATTAATATACATCTAATATAATAATAAATACATATATTTTTTTTTTTTTATTCATTTTTTATACTAAGAATAAATATTATCATATTTAAAGACAATTTTAATTTTAAAAAAAAAAAAAAGAAAAAAATTAAAATAAAAATAAAAATAAAAATACTACATTATATAATAAAATGTATAAATATTAAATTTGTTTCACCTGGGAAAAAATAAATGGGTATTAAATATATTATCATCATATTTTTATATATACATATATATATGTATATATATATAAAATAAAGCTATAAAAATAAATATATATTTATATGAATAATAAATCTGGTATAATAATATTATAATATAAATATAAAATATAAAATTATATTTCAATATATATGCATAATATATATATATATATACTAAACATATTATTATTATTTTATTATTATTATTTTTTTTTTCTTTCATTCCACATGTATACATAAATATTAAAAGATATATTATTATATTATCATATATATATAATATTACATATATATATTATTTTTTTCTTTTTTTACAACATTTTGCATTAATCATATGAAAAAAAAATAAAAAAAAAATAAAGATATATGAAATATGAGATATAAATTTTTTTATTAAAAAAAGAAGAGATAAACATAGCACCACAATATTTTAGGATTATAAATAAATAAATACAAATTTATAGTTACATTTAATATTCATGAATAATATATTATTTAATCTAAGAATTCATTTTTTACTAATTATTATTTTTTTTTTTTTTTTATAATAACAGATTTGTAATAATTCGAAATGAAATAAAATGGAATATATGAAAAATATATACAATATATAACAATATATATGTAATATTTTATGATTATATAAATATATTTATATGTGTTTTACATAATATATATATATATATATATATATATATATATAATATATATATTTTTATTCTTTCAAATATTTCATATTTCATATTTATTATTTATATATTTATTATTTATTATTTATTATTTTTTTTGGACTGCTATGTTTCCACCGCATTGTGTAAAAAAAAAAAAAAAAAAAAAAAAAAAAGTATTTATATTAAAGCTAGCTAAAAGTAGAAAGAAAATTTCAATTCATTTTTTTTTTATTAATTATAATATATATATATATATATATATATATGTATGTTTTTTTTTTGCTGATACATTTCTTATATTTCATAAATATCTCATATAATATGTCATACACCATATAAGATAATTGTTTATTTATATTTATTCATATTCATTCATATTTATTCATATTTATTTATATTCATTCATATTTATTCATATTCATTCATATTTATTTATATTCATTCATATTTATTCATATTCATTCATATTTATTCATATTCATTCATATTCATTCATATTCATTCATATTTATTCATATATATTTATATTCATTCATATTTATTCATATTCATTCATATTTATTCATATTCATTCATATTTATTCATATTCATTCATATTTATTCATATTCATTCATATTTATTCATATTCATTCACATTTATTTACATTTATGTGCACACATTCCATTTGAAAGTAACTACATTTTTCTTATGTTGAATATTTTTATAAAAGTAAAAATTGAATAAAATAAAATGTCTAATA
>NC_004330.2:1015000-1025000 GCF_000002765.6 Plasmodium falciparum 3D7 | reverse complement strand
TATAATTAAATAAATAAATAAATAAAGCATATACATTATATATATATATATATATATATATATATATATGATATATTCCATTTAACAATTTAAAAAAATATATATGCATTTAATTTTTTTTTTTTTTTTTTTTTTTTTTTTATCTTTTCTCAAAATTTTTTTTAATATATATAGAACATTATATATGTTTATTATTAATCATAAAAAGACATTTATTGAAATATAAATGCCTATTTCTTAAATTCATTCATTATGTTCTTATTTTTGAATGACCTTACATATATTTAAGTTTTTTTTTTTTTTTTTTTTTTTTCTTTTCCTTTAATAATTATTATAGCACACTCTGTTCATATAAAATTATACAATATATATTTAAAAAAAAAAAAAAGTATAAAATATAAAATATTTAAAATATTCAGTGTTATTTTGATTTTATTTTAATTATAATATATAATATATAATATATTTTCTTTATTTATTATACATTATTCATCATTTATTATTTTCCTTTTTTTTTTTTTTTTTTTAGTATTAATGTAGATTTTTAAAAACAATTGTGTTCTTATATATTTAATTTTTATTTTTTATACACCTGTAATATAATATATTACATTTCAAATTATATGTTATATATATATATATAAAGTTAAAATTCATCCTTTTATTTATATGTGTATTTATGTATAGATAATTAGATGAGAATATATACCTAATTAAATAATTAATCAAAAGAAATAAAAAAAAATAAAATAATATATATGTATATATATATATATTTATATGTAATATAAAAGTATTTATACTCATGTATTTATGTACCTATATTTACATACATACAAGTGTACGCATATATTAATATTATATACATGTCAATATTTTATATATTAATCAGAATTACAAAAAAAAAAATGTTGAGTCTATGAGCCCATACTCATTTTAAGAACAAGTCTCAAGGAAAAACTTTTTTTTTTTTTTTTCTATATTTGTTAATATGATTGATGTGTGTACATATATATATATATATGATGCCATCAAAAACTGAAAAAATATGTTCACAAATTTTATTTTATTATATATATCTATATATATATATATATATATATATATATATATATATATATTTATTTATTTATTTATTTATGTATATTTATTTTTTTTTGGTAGATTTATATCATAATTGATTTAATATTTATATAATTTAATTTATGTATAAGAAACGTTCAAGTCATCAAAAAGAATATATGTAAATATATAATATATATATATATATATGTGTTTTTTTTTTTTTTTTTTTTTTTTTTTTTTTTTTTTTTCTTTTTTTATTTATTTATTTATTTATGTGTACGAAGACATAATACATTAATATTTTAAAAGGGAAGGATGAAAAATTGTGAATTATCAAAACGTGATTTAATTTTTAATAATGTAATAAATACAAAGAATAATTTAAAGCGTCTGAATAAAAACGTAAAAGGAGATCTTACTTATGCCGAAAAAAAACCAAAAGATACGTCTTTAATTATTGAAGAAGATAAAGATGAAGATAGTGAACTAGATTGTGGACAATCAGAAAAAAAATACAAAATATCAAATGGAGAAGAAATAAATAATACATTTCCAAATTTTAATAAAGAAGATAATTATAATATATATGATAATTTATCCGTAAAAGAATTAAGCGATGAAGAAGTAAGCTCCGAAAATGAATATAATAAAAAGATAAAAAAAAATGTTTTAAACAATCCAATAAATAATCAAAACTCCATAGAACTATATACTAAAACGTCAATAAACGATGAACAAAATTATAAAAATATTAATGAACAAAACAATAATAGTTCAGGCAAAATTTCTTATAATGTTGATGAATGGATTTGTAAATTGTTAAAATGTGAATTGCTAAAAATCGAAGAAGTCAAATTAATGTGTGACCTCTTAATTGATATTTTAAAAAATGAAGAAAACTGTGTCAGAATTAATGTCCCTGTAACTGTTGCTGGAGATATTCATGGACAATTTTTCGACCTTTTGGAATTATTCCATATCGGTATATTTTTATATATGTAGCCAACACAAATGCATTTTGAAGGTTTTTTTTTTTTTTTACCTGATCATGTTCATAATATATAGATATATATATATATATATATATATATATATATGTAGATATTTTTACCTGATCATGTTCATAATATATAGATATATGTTTATGATTTTACCTGAACATGTTCATAATATATACATATTAGTTTATGATTTTACCTGAACATTTACATAATATATATATATATATATATATATATATATATATATATATATAGTTTATCACGTTGCACATATAAAAATATATATATATATATATATATATATATATATTTTTTTTTTTTTTTTTTTTTTTTTTTTTTTTAGGAGGTTTACCACCTGATGTGAATTATTTATTCTTAGGCGATTACGTAGACAGAGGTTACTATTCGTGTGAGTGTTTTTGCTTAGTTGCCTGTTTTAAGATAAAATACCCCAGCAGGGTGACACTATTGAGAGGTAATCATGAGAGCAGACAGATAACCAAGGTATATGGTTTTTATGATGAATGTATAAGAAAATATAATAATAACAACATAGTATGGAAATATTTAACGGATGTATTTGATTATTTGCCTTTAACAGCAATAATAAATGATGAGATATTTTGTGACCATGGTGGTATATCGCCATGTTTGCAAACAATAGATGAGATAAATAAGTTGGATAGGTTTAAAGAGATACCTCAGGATGGAGCAATATGTGATTTATTGTGGAGTGACCCGGCTGGTCCTGAGGACGAAATAACAGAGGGTTGGAAACCTTCTCCTAGAGGAGCAGGAGTTTTATTTAGTGAAGAAAAAACGGAGAGTTTTTTACGTATGAATAAACTTTCTTGTATATGTAGGGCTCATCAGTTAGTACAAGATGGATTTCAGTGGATGCATAATGATAAAGTTGTTACAATTTTTAGTGCGCCCAATTATTGTTATCGTTGTGGTAATTGTGCATCTTTAATGCTTGTAGATGAATTTATGGAAAAGGATTTTATAACGTTTAACACTGCTCCATTAAGAGCAAATGCTCAAGCTTTAAGAAGAAATGTTCAATATATGTTGTAAATCTTTTGAAAATATATATATATATATATATATATATATATTTCCACTTTTTTTTTTTTTTTATATTTATTTTATTCTATTTTATTTTTTTAAAGAAATATATAATACATACATTACTTTCAATTTGTATTTTTTTTTTACACCTTTTTCTTATGAAGTATCCTTTTTATATAAATATATATGTACATAAAATACTTACCATATATATATATTATATATATATGTATTTATACATATGTACATATTTTATTTATAATTTTTTTTTTTTAATTAACTTTTTAGTTATTCATGTTTACATTTATGGTATATTAAAATTTTAATTTTCCCCCATTTCTTATTTTTTCGTACTTCATTATATATATATTATAAATATGTGTATGTATGTATTTATTTATTATTTTTTTTTTTTTTCCTTTTTGATTTTAATAAGTCATATATATATATATATATATATATAAGAACAAATATCTTTCCTTCTTTCTTTCTTTTTTCATTTTATTTAATTTTTTGGGATTAATATTAAAGACTATTATAAAATAAACTTACACACATGAAATATTATATTATATTGTATTTATATATATATATATATGGAAAAATTTATTGTGTTTGATGATTAAAATTGAGGTAGCGAATATATTATACCCTGAAGAAAAAATGAAAATTCTGCATATTTTAATGTTTTATTAATATATAATTCTAATTTTGTGCAATTGACTTACCATATATATTTATATAATTTTATTTATAGTATTATAAAAGAACAAAAGGTCGTAAATATAAATATATGTTATTTTAATATATTATACATATATATTTATTTATTCCCTTTTTATATATTTTATTTCATTTTATTATACATTTGATATATTTTTTATATGTGTTATATTTGTTTTATTTTTATAAAAAAAGAAGAAAAAAAATGAGAAAAGGGAAAGTTTCATTTTATTTATAATGTTAATTAAGATTATAATTTTAATAGGTTTATTTCATCATGTAATATTATCATTGAAATTGGTTAATTTAAAAAAGAAGAGATCAAACGTTTTTTTTGTAAATAATAAGATATTAAAAAGAAATGTGCCTAAAAAGAAATATAGAATATTAAGTAATAAAAACCAATCTTATATTGGATCGAATTATATATTTAATAGAATTTTTAATGATAATATAAAATCGAATGGAGATAAGACTAGCGAACTTTTACAACGAGCTAATTATATAAGAGATGTTAATGGGATATATAATATATTACCTTTAGGCTTTCGTGTAATAAATAAAATAATTGATTTTCTAAATAAACATTTAGAAAAACTAAATTCTCATGCTATGAGCTTAAGTATACTTCAAGCAAAAAAATTATGGAATATATCTGATAGATCAAAATTATATAGTGATGAATTTTTATATGTATATAAACAGAAACAATCGAAAAATGATAAGAGCTCAGAAGAAAGCTTAAAAAAAAAAATTGAAGATGATGGATATATCTTAAGTCCAACATGTGAAGAATCATCTTTATCTTTAATAAATCAAATATATAATGAAAATATTACTATTAAATGTTTACCCTTATTAATTCATCAATATAATTATAAATTTAGAAATGAAAAAAGATTTGAAAAAAGTTTATTTAAAAGTAAAGAATTTTTAATGAAAGATGGATATTCTTTCCATAGTAATGAAAAATGTTTAAATGAAACTTATGAAAAATATAAAGAATGTTATAAAAATATTTTCGAAGAATTAAAATTATCATTTAATATAATTAAAAAAAGAAAAAAAGACAAAATGAATGCTTTAGAAAGTCATGAATTTCAAGTACTTTCGAGAGATGGCAAATATAAAGAAGCGGCACATATTTTTAAATTAGGAGATTATTATTCTAACAAATTAGATATCAAATATTTAGACAAAAAAAATGAAAAAAAAAATATACTTATGGGTTCTTATGGAATAGGCATATATCGTTTATTGTATTTTTTGATAGAAAACTTTTATGATGAAGAAGGAATTAAATTACCTCAACAAGTAGCACCTTTTTCGGTCTACTTAATACAAACGAATCAAAAAAGTAAATATTCAGCAACAAAAATTTCCAAAATATTGAATATGTATAAAGACAGTATGGAGAAAAAGGGAAACATTTCACAACAAAAAAATGAACAAGACGATCAAGGGGATGATGAATGTGGAAATAGTACATTTGTAAGTAATATACATAATGATGATAAGGTAAATAAGGATGATACATTAAATAATAATAATGATACACTCAATAGTAATAATACCCTTAATCATGATAATGGTGTAAACATAAATAATACTTTGACATATAGCCCTTTAACTAGTAACGATATCGAATATATTTTAACTCTATGGCTTTTTAATACATTCAAAAATAAAAATGTAGATATTTATTATGACGACACTGATTTACATTTATCAAGAAAACTAAAACATTGTGATTTGATCGGAGCACCTAACAGAATAATAATTAATTTAAGTAACCTAGATAAAAAAGTGAAAGTACCTACAAACTTTTATAATTATATAGATAACAGTGATAATATCTTATTAAATAAATTATATTTAACTTTTCAAAATATTACCATAGAATATAAACATCGATTTTCACAAGAAAAAAAAATCATGACAATTCGTGAATTATTTAAATATTTTAAATTTATATGATTTTTTTTTTTTTTTTTTTTTTTTCCTTTTCTTTTTTCATTCTTTTTTATTAATTTTTTTGTAACTTACATATTAAAACATTTTAATTTATATTTAAAATATATAATTACATAAAAAAAAAAAAAAAAAAAAAAAAAAAAAAAACATATATATATATATATATATATATATATATATATATATATGTGTGTGTATGTATGTATGTATGTATGTATGTCCCTTTGTTGACTTATTTTCTATTTTGCTTATCTTCTTTTATATATACAAGGAGTCAATAAGGAAGAAACCTTTTTAATTCTTTTTTCGTTTATGCTAGATGAAATATCTACCTCTTGATTCTTCTCAAAAAAAAATACGTAAAAAAAGTCATCCAAATTTATCTGAATAAATAGGAATTAATAAAAAATAAAATGAGCATTAATTATATATATTTCTTAAATGCACAAATATATATAACACACATATATATATATATATATATATTTATATATATATTACCTTGTTTGATAGTTTAAATCCAACGTTGTTCATAAATTTTATAAAAGCTTTATAATTTGTAAAGCGACTAACTACTTCAGCTATTATTAATGTTGCCCTAAAAAAAAATAAAATAAAATAAAATAAATTAAATTAACAGGTATGTATATATATATATATATATATATATATATATATTTATTTATTTATTCGTTCCATTCTTTCTGTGTTGATGAGTTTACCCTTTTTTTAGACAACGAACTGATTCGAATATAATTTTTGGCCAATCTGTGTTCATAAGAGATAGTGATAAAATAAAACAATCATAAGAATTATTATTTAATGGTAACTGAGTTATATTACAAGGAGTAACATAATGATTATATTGAATAAGATCAAATGACTTTATGTACCACCCATCTAACGTTCTTGCTATTTCTGCTTCTCCACATCCTAAATCAGCAATTTTATTATTTTTGTTAAAATACTTTTTCAAATGTTTAATTATAATAGATACAGGATTGTGTGGCCATTTGTTTTTTTGATTTTTATATCCTTGATGATATATATTAAAAACATTTTTCGTTTGATTTAATTTATTTTGTACAACTTCACTATTATTCGTATACATATATTCATTAATATATCTGAATAAAGAAGAATTAACTATATCTTCTGGACTGTTTTCAATTTTTTTTTTTTTTTTATATTTTTGTTTATTATTTTCTAAATCGGCATAATCATATTTATAAGCCTCATTTGTGTCATGTATATGGATTTTGTTATTTACAACATTTTCTCGTAATACACTGATATAGGGAAATACGTTTTTTTTTTTTTTTTCTTCCTCTTCATCAACATTAATATTATTATCATTATCATATATGGTAGTATTATTAGTTTTTTTCTTTGTTTTTTTTTTTGTTTTTTTCTTTTTCTTTTTATTTATCCATTTATCCTTTATTAACTCTATATTTTTTTTCTTTTTCTTAGTCCTATTGTTTACATATATATGGTTATTACTTTGTTCATTTATATGTTCATCCTTATGTATATTATTATTATTATTATTATTATGTATTACCTTTTGATTTAAATTTTTGTGTTTTTTTTTTCTTTTCTCTTTCTTCAGTTTATCATTAGGACTTACAAGAAGAGTATTATTTTTATCATTATTTTTATTATTGTTCTTTTTATTTTTGTTTTTTTTCACTTTTAATTTGGAATATTTGTTATTATTAATATCAGTCATTTTTCCTTTTTTATTTTTTTTTTTTTATTTTTATAAAATAAAATTCGAATGATATATGACAAAATATTTTATTTACTGGAACATTATTTTTTTATTTCTTTAAGCCATTTTTAAATTAAAAAAAAAAAAAAAAAAAAAAAAAAAAAAAAATGTCGTTTTTTCTTTTGGTAAGGATATTATGATAATGTTAATGTATAAAAATATGAAATAAATATAAATAAATATAAATAAATATAAATAAATATAAATAAATATATATAATATATATATATTATATATACGTATGTATATTTTTATATACTGATGTTGAAATGACTATATTTATAGATCTTTTATTACGTAAAAAATATTATTAAATATATATTAATATATATAATATATATATTATTCTACTTAAATATTTTATGATTGTTTTAAAATGTAAATTAATGTGGAGAGAGCATAATTTTGATATGAAGAAAAAAAAAAAAAAAAAAAAAAATATATATATATATATAAAAAAATATTATATTCACAAAATAGTTAATTGTAAATAATAAGTAATATTATATATATATATTAATATATTTTAAAAAATAGAAGAATATATTGTAAATATAATAACACATAAATATTATTTTGAACATGTATTCATTTTATGTATAATATTTTTTGTTCATATAATTGACCAACTGTAGGAAACGATTTATTCATATGATAGATTTAAATAAATATTATTGTCTATCGATATAAATATATATAAATATAAATATATATATATATATTATATTATATATATTGTCTTGTTTGATCGATAAAATATAATGATGATAAATAGTAATAACATGTGAATATTACATATATATAATATTATTTGTGATCGTTCTTGTTTTTTTAAAAAATAGCTTTTTAATAATTCCTTTTGTGCATGTCCTTATAATTAAGTACATATGGAGGGAAAATATATTTCGACAAAATTATCATGAGAATGGACAAATAAAAATAAATAAATAAATAAATAAATATAAATATAAATATAAATATATATATATATATATATATATATATATATATATATATATATATTTTGTTGTTATCGTTGCTTTATCCTATTTATCAAGAGAATGTAGACTCGAAGAAAAGTTTATCATTCGACAAATATAAAATTATTCCTTTCATATATACTTGATTATTTAATTGGTGTAAGGGAATATATGTCTATTTTTATTTATCTTTAAAATAAATATATTTTTTTTTTTTATACTTTTCAAAGTAAAAAATAGTTGAAAGGTTCATATAAAAAGACATAGGAATGTAAAATATATATATATATATACATATATATATGTGTATATTTAATTTGTTCCGTTTAAATGCTATATATGATCTTTTTCGATTACTTCAAATATATATATATATATATATATATATATATATATTTTTTTTTTTTTTTTTTTTTAAGATTGTTTCATTTTTAATATGGGATGGATGAACATGCATTTTTAAAAATTTGTCTAATGCTCGAATTTTAAAATAAAAAAAAATAAAATAAAATAAATAAATAAAACAGAACAAAATAAATCACATTTCACAATTGTTGTAATACATATAAAATATTTTATAATTTTAAATGTAAGAATTTATTGTTTTATACCAAAAGGAAATATAATACATATATATATATATATATATATATATATATATATATATATATATATATATTAAATATAGTTTTATATAGACTTCATTTTTATTTTGTCCATATTGTTCGTTATTTTTATTTTAATTATAAAAAATATATATATATATATTATATCTACATAAGTATATGTTTATATTTTTATTACAAAATTGGTAATATATATATATTTTATTTTTTTTATTTATTTTTTTTATTTTTATTTTTTTTTTTTATTTTTTTTTTTTTGTTGTTTCAAATGGAGGAAAGAAAGTGGTCATATATCATGGTGAGCGTAATTTTTTACTTGTGTTATTTTTTTTATTTTTTAACTTATAGTTATGAAATTATATTTTTGTTTCAAACAAAAATTGATTATATTGTATTTTGTTTATTATTTATCACGTCGTTGTTTTCTATTTACTTTTGTTCCAAAGGATTGAAATATATTTGTACTTTTCTCATAACTATTATATCCTTAATAGAAATTTATGAATACACAAATAATATTCCAAAAGATTTATATGATGAAGAATTCCTCAAATTATTTTTGTTAGTAAGATTATTTTCAGCTGTTAATTTAGTTGTATTCCTATATCTTCATATAAAAAATCTGAAAAATATAAAAGATGAAAAATTAAATAATGACAAAGATTCAACTATTCAATCGGTAGCTGAACCAACAAATACAACCACCGAAAATAATCATAATCAAAATAATAATCATAATAATAATAATATTCATAATAATAATCATAATAATAATCATAATAATCA
>NC_004330.2:1000000-1012500 GCF_000002765.6 Plasmodium falciparum 3D7 | reverse complement strand
AGACTTAAAAACAAAATCTCCTTCCTTGGTATTTTTTTCAGTAGACCTTTCTCTTTTTTCTTCTTTTAAGTCGCAATAATATTCATCAATAAGTAAGTCCTTATCATAAAAATTATGAGCAAACAAAAACGTATCCAAATGTATAGATAAATAAGTGTATACATATATATATATATATATATATATATATTGCAATATACACAATTTGTACAATTTTTACAATTTGTACAATTTTTACAATTTGTACAATTTTTACAATTTGTACAATATGTTTATTTTTTTTATTTTTTTTATTTTTTTTTTTTTACAAATTTTTGATGTGTAGACAAGTTATCTTTTTCCTTGTGTACAGAAAAAATTCCGTTTTTTTCTTTCTCATTCATTATTATTACATTCACATATATATATATATATATATATATATATATATATATATATATATTTATATATTTATATATATTGTTGTTTTTTTCTATGTTTTATTATATTAAAGAAGAAATATACATATGTATATTTTTTTATATATACTTTTATGTTAAACTATTATGTTGCTTAGTATTCATTTTTATGAGCATATATGAGAAAAGAAAAATAAAATTAAAACAAATAAAAAAAGAAATGCAATATAATAGACAAGAAAAAAAGAACGAGGAAATATTTTTATATTAAATACACATATTAATTAGAAATTCTCTCATATACTTTTTTTATCGATACATTCTTAAAATAATTTGAAAAGATAACAAAGTGATTGGGCTTAAAGGGGAAAAAAGAAAAAAAAAAAAAAGAAAAAAAAGAAAAAAAAGAAAAAAAAGAAAAAAAAATGAAATATATATATATATATATAGATTATTTTATTTTTAAAAGAAATACCTGTTTAATTAAAACACATGGAGAAAAATATTTTTTCAAAAAGTTTTGCAATTTATAAGAAGGATTATCATAACTATAACAAAATATATTATTAATAAAAATAGAGGTGTAGGAAATTTTATATCTTCTTTTCTCCTTTTTTTTTTTTTTTTTTCTTTTTTTTAAAAAGTTACCATAAACAAAAAGCAGAAATGTCGTTGTCTTTTAACATGAAATTAAAAATTTTCTTAAGAGAAAAAAAAAAAAAAAATAATAATCATGAGAATATAAATATATATATGATGAATTTTTTTTTTTTTTTTATTCTAAATTTATATCTTACTATTCCTAGGCCTCTTTTTTGAAATTTCTCCAATATATAAAAATCTATAGAGAAATAAGATAATATAATATACAAGAATATAATTTATTTTAAAAAAAAAAAGGGAAACGTGGAACCTTTCATTTTTTTTATTTTTAACCTAACACACATGTACACTTTCCATAATGTAATTTGATTTTATCGTATAAATAGAGATTCTTTTCACCTATCTGCTTATAACATGGAAAAAAAAAAAAAAAGAAAAAAAAAAAGAAACATATATATAATATATATATATATATATATATATATAATTTATAATTATCAGACATTCATGTAAAAAATGGTTTACATTTATTGTTACTTTTATAAATCCTATTAAGCCATCTGTGTGTATTAAGCACTTGACAAGATAAAATTAAATACATATAGAAATAAATAAATGAACATATACATAAACAAATAAATACATAAACATATACATATATATATATAATATGTTCCTTTTTTGTGTTAACATATATTGTATAATTTTCATTTATTATATTATTAATAGACGTTAAGGTTCCACACAATTTTTGCTCCTTCAAAAACAACAAAAAAAAAAAAAAAAATATATTCAGTATGTAAAACGTTCATTTATATATTATATATTTATAGATATATCTTATTTTTACATTTATTTTTTTTTTTTTTTCTTTTTTTGTTTCACCTTACTGGACAAGCACGCTATTTCGTCAACTTGCTTTTGAAACATTTTAACTGAAAAGAAAGAAAAGAAAAAAAAAAAAAAAAAAAAAAAAAAAAAATATATATATATATTATAAATAAAAATTCATAAAAGTTCATGTCTATATTATAATACATAAGACATTATTAGTGTTCCTGAGGTAAAGTAAATCCTCTCTTGTATATTTCTTTATATCAATATGGTTAAACGTTTCCATAAGTGTATTATTTAAAAAAACATTAAAGGTATTTAGTATAAATAAAAAAATGAAAGATATATATATATATATATATAATATAATATAACATTTTATTATATTTTTATGTTCTTGCTAATTATATTTTTGTCTTTTAATCATAACAAAAAATTTATTACAAAAGTAAAAAAAGAAAAGGTTATGTTTTTGATTTTATGCAGAACCGTTTGAAATAATAGGCACAAAAGAATTAAAATAATATAAAAATATATTATCGAAAAATATATTAAACCTTAATCATTTTATAAAATACACAATACACGCATTTATAAATATATATTTGTTCAAGCAATATTTTCATAGATATTATATCAGAACTAAAGCGTTTCATTATTTTTTTTTTTTTTTTTAAAGAAAAATATTATTAGTCCTTTTCAATAATATACACTTTTTTAAAATTCCTATATTTATCCTTAAGGCTTATATTCGTTCTTCATTACAAAAAAGGGAATACAGGAATGAATATACAAATATATATATATATATATATATTGATAAAATTTTTATTTCATAATGACTTGTTCATATTTTTTATGAATTGTTCAGAATTTTATTTATTTTTTTTCTTTTCTTTTTTTTCTTTCTTTATGTATAAAAAAACCTGTATTGGGGAAAATTATACGATTGGCGAATTTGTGACCATTTGGATAAACCATAGGTCTGCAGAATAAAATAGAATAAATATATAATATATATATGTAATATATATATATATATATATATATATATATATTAGTTTTTCTGAACATGGTCAGCTATTTTATACGTTGATTCCTTCAATGAGCAATTTTGTTTCTTCCTTTTCCCATTTAATTGGAGTTTTGTATTTTATCTGTATCAAAAGAAGGGAAATGTTTTTTTTTTTTTTTTTTTTTTTTTTTATGTTCTTCGTTCCGTTTTTTCTTTTTTCTTTTTTCTTTTTTCTTTTTTTTAAATACACCTTTTTCTTATTTATTTTGACTTTTCCCTCTATGTCCTTTGTGTTAATTAAAACAGGGGATATATCTTCATCTACAAATATTTATATATATATATATATATATGTATGTATGTATAAACGAATAAATGTTGTTCTTCATTTGTATGTGTAAGTAAATGTACCTAATAAGATGGAACGTTTTATTTTTAACAATTGAATGTCTGCATAATGTTGTATTGAAAAATTTTATATATTTATATGTTTGAAAATGTGTGTTCATATATATATATATATATATATATATATAATGATTGTTAATAAAAAATGAACAGGACTAATTTTATAAAACGCATACCCATTTGGAGAGAGATGCCTCGTCGTAATATTTACAAATATTATATAATTTATTTTTGTCTTTATAAATTGTTAAAATAAAAATTAATACATTAAATATGTACTTATATATCTCAACTATATTATTATATAATTAAAAAAATTTTGTATAATTTTTATACAATTTTTACAAAAAAGTATTTGAAATTCAATTTTTAAATAGGGTAAATCCCCTTAATAACTTAAATGGAATTATAAATATGATAAAAAAAAAAAAATATATATATATATATAAAAACCCGTATTTGTATGTATATACGGGTCGTCAAAAAAAAAAAAAATAAATAAATAAATAAAATAAAATATATATATATATATATATATATATAATAATTCAATGTTGTAAAAAATGAATCCCTTAGACAATATATAATATATGTAAAAATTATTATCTTATTAAATGTTCACTAGTAAAAATAATGGTAAAAAAAAAAAAAAAAGAAAACACATACACATATACATATTCATATATATTATAATATCTCGTTAAAGTAAACCTTGCCTCTTCAAATCATCATATGCCTTTATGTTCATGACATTTCCCTTAGAATCTTCACATTCCACTTCTTGATCCGGCTTGAATATATTCATTTGTGTTTCTTTTTTTAATTTTTCATATAAATTTAATGCATCTTCAATTTTAGTAATTTCTTTAAAGTGTAATGTATTAGGTATTTTTAAGCATTTCATACCAAAAGAATGTCTCCATTCATAAAAATGTTTTTCGAACGTGGCTCTTCCAAAATAGGAATAATTTCCACATATCTCACATTTATATTCTTTTGATAATCCATGTAATTTATATAACCAATATGGTATTGGTTTATTATCAAAACCCAATGGTAAGTTCAAAGGATTGTATATTGGCTTGTTGTCATCATTATCATCTTCATTTTCTTCATCTAAATCTTTTTGTTGATCTTCATTATTTGATATATTAGACATATCTGAAGAATCATCATCTGACATTGATATAGATAAATTATTGTTTTCCAAATCCTGTAAAAGAATATTTTGATTATTTAATTCATTGTTGTTATGATCCATTAAACTTAATAAATGATATTCTTTTTTTCTTTTCTTTTCATCTTCTTGTTCTTCTTCTTTATATTTTTTTTTCTGAATTTCATCAATTGTATATGCTTGTTTTCTTTGTATATTTTGAATTGTTCGTTGTATTATTTTATTTAATATATTGGCATATAACTGTATTAAATATTCACATCGTGCTAAATTCATATCTTCCTTTTCAATATTTTTTTTTATTTCCTCCAACTGTTCCACTGTATATTTTTTATTTAAATATTTTTTTAAATCATTATCATAATTTTTACATTTTAAATAACTTTGATATGTACCTTCTGAAGCATATAATTTATTATTAATATTACAATAAAAATCTAAATCATATGTATATTTTTCCCAACCCTTAATTTCTTTATTATTAAATTTATTATAAAAATCATCTTCATATTCTTTATATGTTGTTTTACAATCTACTAATACATTAATTTTTTCAAAAAACGATATCATATAATTCAATAAATTCTCTACATAACTTTTATATTCTTCATTTCTATATTTACAATATCTTGGAATATAAATAAAGCGTGTAAAATTATGTAGGTATGTTACATAATCCATTTCTTTAAATTCATTTATATTAGCTGTGGTTACATTATTATTATTATTATTATTGTTGTTATTATCTCCAGTTTTTTTTCTTTTTCTGTTATGTGAGCTAGCCATTTCTTTCTTCTTAAACATACTTATACGAAATTCTTTAATTTTTTTCATATTTATAAAATCATTATAAAATTTATTTAAATCTACGTATTTGCCTTTTTTTTCTAATGGAGAAAAGGATTGTTTATATTTACTACATTTTAATGCTTCTAATTTATATAATTTAGAACTTTTTATTTCTATTTTTTTAATATTTGTCTTTTTATGATAATCTCTTATATATTTTACACGTTCATAATAATTTTTCCATATGTCGTTTTTATCTTCACCCGTTTTCCCTGAAAGAAAAAGCATTTCTTCTTTTTTTAATTTATCTTCATCGTTATAATATTCTAAAAGTAGTTGAGACTTCTCTTGGATTTTCTCAACTAAATAATTTATAGCATAATCATATAAAATATTCTTCTTCTTGTTTTTTACTTTTTCATCGATCAATTCTGCAATTGCTTTTTCTATTACTTCGATTTCTTCGTGTAAGTACCTAATCTGTTCAATTAAAAATTGTGACATGGCAAAAATATAATATGCATAAATAAATAAATATATAAATATATATATATATATATATATATATAACCAAAAAATAAAAGAAAATATACTATACAAGAAATATATATATATATATATATATAAGATTCTTTTTTTTATATATATATATTTCCTTATCTAGCTATATTTTTTTTTTTTTTTTTTTTTTTTTTTCTCGTATTGATATATTATATTCTATATATGATATAATAAAAAAAGAAACACGATATATATAATTTAATTATAACATATAAAAAAGCTACATCATATTTATCAAAATATTCGTAAAATGAATATTACAAATGAAAAAAATAAAAATATACTTATATGTTAATTATTTTCTTTTTTATTAAGTTTTATATTATCAAGAAAAAAAAAAAAAAAATTGAATAATATATATATGGATAATTATATATATCCAACTTATGAACAAAGAGTATATATAAATATATATATATATATATATATATATATATATTAATATATATTTTTTTTTCCGTAACAGTATTTTGTCGTTTTGTAATATTTAATGTTTATAAATGGGTTGTTTTTAAGTCGAATAAAAAAAAAAAAAAAAAAAATATAATATAATATATTAATATATATATATATAATATATATATGTATATATTTATGTATGCATAATAATAATAATATATATATATATATATATATATATATATATATTTTAATGAAGTGGAAAAAAAAAAAAAAAAATATAACGAAAATTATAATTTAAGAATAATAATTTCATTTATGACTGAATTGAATATATAAAAAATAATAACTATTATATATATATATATATATATATATATATATATATATATATATATATATATATATTTATTTATTTATTTATTTATTTATTTATTATTTATTATTTACTTTTATTTTTTTTTTTGAATCCTAGATGAGTAGATGCTCATCCATTTTTTTTTTTATCTTATCGAGTTGACTAAAAGACCTATTTAAATTTTTATTTATAATATGTAATATATATGAATCTTTTGAATTTCGATTTGTTGATATATGTTCAATTTCTTTGACAATACCTTTTTCATTGTTATGTTTATGTATATTATAATTTTTAATGTTATTATCATCTTTATTTTTTCCACACGTATTTGAATTCATATTATTTCTTCTTTTGATTTTTTTAAGAAGGGCATTTTTTTTATTATCTGTAATATTTATTTCAAGTTTTGATTTATTTATTTTTTGATCATTACTATCTATACTTTCCTTTATTACATTCCAACCTTTTTTACAATTTGATTTGTCAAATGGTTGTATATTTATTTTACTTATTAGTTTAGTATTTGCAGATAATTGCTTCGTACTATTATTATTTGTTGGTGATATTAGACTATGGTCATGTATTTTATTTTTTATTTTTCCTTCATCTATTATATTATCATCATAAGCAGATATAGCATCCTCTATAAATTTTTTCTTATAGTTGATATCTTTCATGTGTTCATTAGTGTTGACATTTATCATACTGTTCACATTATTATTATTATTATTATTATTATTATTATTATGAATATTATCTGTATCATCATTATTGTTCTTTTTATTTATATTACATTTAAAATTTATAATAGATTTCTTATTATCACGAATTATATTATTACGGCTATTACATAATACATTTGATGTCTTTCTTTTTTCTTGATATGATGACAATATTGTTTTCTTCTTATTAATATTTAAATTATTAAAAGACGAAGAGTCCTCACCTATTGGATTTTTTCTATCACACAATAAATTGTTTAAATATATACCCTTATCTTTTTTATCTTTATTTATTAAAGATATACTCTTAAAACTTTCAACATATTCTTTTTTTAACACTTCACTTGTATCATAATTATTTTTGTCTTTTTCTTTCTTTTTAATCACACTTATTATACTTCCATTTGATAATCTACGATCATATTTATTAATATCATTCTGTGGATCTCCTCCATTCTTTTTATCTTCTGTTGTTTTATTAGGGAATTTTATTCTATGAATATTACGAAAAGGAGTATAACGCTCATCCAAAGTATATATTTTCTTGTCAACTTTTTGATTTTTTAATATATTATAATTGTTCTTACTGTTATTCATTTTACTATCACCATTTTTATAATACATATTTTCATTTTTATGAATATTATCATATTCAAATTGATTCACTTTCTCTTTTATACAACTACTTATCAATTTCCCATCATCTCCTTTTTTATTCAACCTTTTCTTTACATTTTCTTCATCATTCATTTTCTCATCTATTTTATTTCTTTTCTCTTCTTCTATTCTAATCGGTTCTCTCTTAATCGTTGAACAGAATAATTTAAAATTTCGTTCTCTTCTTCTTTTTTCCTCCTCGTCCGTATCTTTCTTTTTAATATTAAACATGCTTTTTAATTGATTAGATGCTATATTCAATCCATTATTATCTTTTTTATCACAATGAATTATATCACAATTTTTTTTTTCAATGTCATATGTATGGTCATGTTCTTTTTCATTTTTTTGGCTATTTTTCTGACTTGTGTTCAGAATTTTTTTTTTTCTTTTTTTTTCTAATGTATTTTGGCTAACTATTATAGGATTGGAATAAAATGAATATAAATCGTCTTTCTTAACATTTTTTTCATTTCCATTATGATTAAAAGAATATTTATGGATAACACCATTTTTATAACTTCTAAAATTATTATTTATTATTATTTTTTTTTCCTTCATATCTTTTGTATATAGCTCACTTTTGTCCTTTTCTCCCTTTTGGTTAGTCTCCTCAAAATTTTTTTTTTCTTTTCTGTTTCTTAAATAACTAATGTTTGATAAAAAAGAGGAAGAAGGATATTCTTTAAAATCACCACCATTATTGTGATTATAATAATACTTATTATTATTATTATTGTTATTGTTGTTATAATTATTATTATTATTATTATATGGATTGTATATATTTAAAGATAATAACGATTTTCCAAAAATTGTATCATTTCTTTTATTTAACATTATATTTTCATTTATAGATTTATTAATTTGACCCATTGTTGTTAATGTATCATTTATATTTTTATTTACATTTTTATTTACATTTTTATTTATTGTTTTATTTATATTTTTCAGATCGTCATTCTTCTTATACCTTCTTATTTTATTTTGTTTGTTCATGTAGTTGGGATGGTACTCGGATGTATATCCATCAATATTTTTTATTATATTATTACAATTTTCTGATCTGTCCCTCCTGTTTTTTTTCTTCTTACTCTTGATATTTTTGTTACGTATCAAATATTCATCATCAAAAAGTTCCTTTTTATTATGAAGTGTTGATAATGGAGATGATAAAGATGATTCTGGTGATGACAAAGATACTGATCGTGAAGATAAATATAATGATGATCCGATTTTATCATTAAAATTATAAATGTCTTCTTTAATTTTGTTTTCCTTTTTTTTTTTTATATTAGATATATATTCATTTTTATTATTTAAATAGTTATGTACATGTTCTTTCTCATTCATTTTTTTTTCTTTTTCTTTTTCTTTATCTTTATCTTCTTCTTTTTTATTTTCTTGATGATTATTCATCCTTTCTTTATTATATAAAATATTTATGGTTTTTAGACTATGCTTAAGCTTTTGAATTTCAGTATGACTATCTATTAAAGTTTGTATAAAAAAATTATTCGAATCTTTTATATATTTCTTCATTTTTTTATTTTCTTCATATATTTTATACATTTTATTATTTTTTGTATATTCTATATAGTCGAAATAATTATTAATTCCCGTTGTGTATTTAAGTAGAATGTGTTCTAGTTTTTCAATTTTTATGTTGTTCTCCATATTTATATTGTATAATTTTAAAATATAATCTTGTACATTCCTTGGTAGTTTCCTTAGATCATTTTCTTGTAATTTATGGAACGTATTATCACAAAATATGTGATCAGATAATAATTGTTCTTTATTCGTATTAGTTCCCTTCTCATCTTCCTTTTGAACATGATTTTGTTTATGCATCGTGTTTGTGTCCTCCTTGTGGTTCATTTTTTGTATATTTTTTGTATGATCTACATTTTTTGTATGATCTATATTTTTTGTATGATCTACATTTTTTGTATGATCTACATTTTTTGTATGATCTACATTTTTCATATTTTCATAATAACAACTATCTTGTTCTTCGTGATTATCAATTTTTGGATTATTCTTTTGTAAATTATCAAATGCTTTAATAAAATTTATATTTTTCAAAAATGAATTATTGACCTTAATATCACTCGATATATTAGAAAAGAAAGATGGTAAATTGAAACATTCATTTTGTTTTTCTTTATTATTCTTTATAATTGTATGGTTGTGTATATATCCCTTATCAAATAATGTAAAACTAATATCATCATATATTGATTTTGTACAGCTTTTATAATAATTCTTTAAGCATTGTTCTATACAATTTTTAAGATTTACGTTTGAAAAATTATTTTTCTGAAGAATATCTATAATGTATTGTAATTCTACATTTTTACTATTACTTGTTTTTTTTTTTTTAATATCATCTATATTGTTAAATAAATGGTCTTCCTGTTCAGATTTTGAAAAACGATATTTGAAAAATATTTTGCATGTAGATATATTCAAACTATGATTATATAATATTTTAAATAACATATTAATTTTTTCCATATAACTTATATTATTAGAAAATGTATGTTCGACTATTTTATTATCCATATAATATGCATAATCTTCTTTCTTATAATGTTCCATAAAATTAAAATCTTCATTCTTTTTGTCAGATATATTTAAATGTACATATCCCTCTTTTTGTAATTCATATAAATAATTTAAATGAATAATAGTAAAACCTATATAATATAATTTCCCCTTATTATCAATTTTATCTTTCTCCTTAATATGAGTATTATTGGACAAGTTGTTCTTTTTTGTATAATTATACTTATTTTTATGATTTAACTTGCTATTTTCCTCCTTATTATAAATATATTTTTTTAATTTCTTATCTTTTTCATACTTTATATTTTTTTCATTTTTTGATAAAACATCATGGTTCGTTTCTACTTCATTTTTATTTTTCTCTTCCATTCCATAAAAACTGAGTCTATAAAACTATGAAAAAAAAAAAAAAAAAAAATAAAAATAAAAATAAAATAAAAAATTAAATAAATACACCAAGTGTAATATATATATATATATATATATATATATATTTTTTTTTTTTTTTTTTTTTTTTTGTCTGCTACCTTGGATGGAGAGATGATTTCACTTCCTCTAACATTTTTAGCATTAAAGGAAAGTTCAAAAGATACGTCCGTAAAAATTATGCTCTTCAATTCTTGAACTAAACTATTTATATCATTATTTGATTTTCTAGTTTTTGTACTTTCTTTATCTTGATTTAATATTTTTAAAATATTATTTTCTTTATCCAAATCTATTGGGTTTTTATGAAAAACAAATGAATGAACAATAATACCTGAATTATTCATCACTAAACATTTTATATATTTATATTTCACAAAGTATATATTTTTAAAATCTATATGTATCTTCATCTCTACATTTTTAGTTTCATTATTTCCTATAGGAAAATATAAATCACTTTGTTGATTTACATCCTGAACATTGAAATTTTGTTCTTCTTCACTTTTGTTTAGTTTATGTATATATGTATCTTTATTTAAATGATCCATATTTATATTATATATTATATTATCATCATATTTATCGTTTTTCAACATTTTGATATCAGAATATTCATTTTTTTTATTTAATATATCTTGTATATTACTTTGATTTAACAAACTAAAACTCATATTACTTTTTTGATAGGAAGAAAGAGATGTATTTATATCCTTATCATTATTCCATAAATCGGAAGTTATTATTTTATTTGTATTTGTTGTATTGAAATCTTCATAATTCTTATTATCTAAATCGTTTTTATCTTCCTTTATATTTTCAATATTACATTCCATTTTGTTATGTAAAAAACAATTATTTATTTTGTTGTTTTCTTCTTCTTCTTCTTCATCTTCATGTTCGTTTACTTTTTGTTCATTCAAATAATTAAATTCGTCTTTATATTTTAAGAGTTCATTAAATAAAATTAAGTTATCTTTATATTTATTCGACCTTTCTTCGTTTCTTTCAATTTCCATTACATTTTCCTTCTTATTATATTCAGCAAAATGTTTGGGATATTTTATATCATTACCATTATTATGTAATATGTCATTTTGTTCAGAACAGTTATCTTTATTATTATATTCGATTGAATTTGAAGGTATTATATGATTAACATGTTCATAATTTATTATTACCTTTTTTTTCTCACCTTTGTCTGGGCCTATATTCTTATGAATAAATACATTTTCATATTTCTTGTAATTTTCACATATATTATTTGATAATTCAAAAATGTTAATATTATTATTATTATTATTGTTATTTGAATTATCTCTAATCATTAGAGTCTTTTCTAATTTTATCTCAGACATGTTGTCATATTTATCCTGATTGTTGACTTTAATAGAATTCAGTTCATCGGTTTCTTTATCAAATAATCTTGATAAATGTAACTGACTATTATTATTACTTATATTACATGAATACAAATATTGATTGGACAAATTATTATCCATATCTTTAGTTTTATTATGTTCAGGATATTTTAATATATGAACATTTTTATCATATTCATTATTATCATTATTATGTT
>NC_004330.2:995000-997500 GCF_000002765.6 Plasmodium falciparum 3D7 | reverse complement strand
ATAATAAAAATGCAGGTGTGAAGATATCTAATCAATGGATGATATATATGATAACGTTAAGTATGAAGATGACAAGTTTTTGTTTTTTTATAAAAGATAATATAGAGACAAATAATAAAGACAGTATATTTTTAATATATTTTAGTAATGATATATTAGCATATAACTTAATATATATAACACCTTTTATATATTTATTATTTTCTTTAAGAAGTAGAAATATTTTAGAAAACATATTAAATAATAAAATAATTATTGAAAATATTTTAAGTATTGATGTAAATATAATTAATTTATTTGATTTGATAGACATCATATTTATGTATTCACATCTAACTAGTATATATAAAATATTAACAGATAATGATATATATAAATTACAAAAAACATTTATTATGTTAATAATTGTGTTAGTATCATTAATATTGTTTGGTTTTTATTTTCCTATATATACTAATATTGAAAAGTCTTATTCATATAATCAGGGAGAAAATTTAAGTATTATGCAAGATGATAAAGTAGATAAGGGTTATAGGAATAATAAGCACGGTAATGTTGTTAGTAGTGAAGATAATAATGATGATGATGATGGTGATGATGGTGATGATGGTGATGGTGATGATGGTGATGGTGATGGTGATGATGGTGATGGTGATGATGGTGATGGTGATGATGGTGATGGTGATGATGGTGATGGTGATGATGGTGATGGTGATGATGGTGATGGTGATGATGGTGATGGTGATGATGGTGATGGTGATGATGGTGATGGTGATGATGGTGATGGTGATGATGATAATGCCTATAATGATGATGATGATCATAATGATGACGATAATCATAGTGATCATTATTATAACCAATTAAAAGATGGAGTTAATGAGTATGAGAAAGAAAATATGGTTGTTCCTAAAAATAAAATGTCTATACAATTAAAAAGAAAAAATAAGAAGAATGGAAAACATTTGTTATTATCAAATAATAATATATTTGAGAATAATAAAAAGCAATATAATAATTACGATCATGATAATATGGATAGTACCATACATAGTATAAGAGAAAGTAATGTATCATCTATTACATCTTTAAATTCGAAAGAATCTACATATGTTTCTTCTTATAAATCCAAACAATTAATAAAAAAAAACTATTCATCATCTATATCGTCATCATTTCATTCCCACCATTCTACATCATCAAATGATGCATCTTCTTCAGTATATTTACCATCTCTCTCTTCAATAAATTCAAGAACCAAAAAAAATAAATCGAATAAATTATATCAAAGTAGATATAAGGATGTATATACGGATGTGTACATAACGGCAAAATTTCACTTTATCGTTGGGTTTCTTTTAATAGATACTCCATTTCTAATATACAGGTAAAAAAAAAAAAAAAAAAAAAAAAAAAAAAAAAAAAAAAATATATATATATATATATATGCATACTTGTGTGAAGTGTCATGTACCCATTTTTACATATACCTATTTAATCATATGTATGCCCATCCCGTTACAATCTCATTTCCATTTCCATTTTCTTTTTTGTTCAGACTCCTTTTTTGTATTAGATACAAAGTGATGCTTACGCTTATCGTAAAAAATATTTTGTTTCTGCTTTTTCGATCATACAAGCTAAACGAATACAGACTTATAGAAAAGGAAAAGCATAAAAAGAAAAAGAGTAAATTCGATTTTCATTTTTACAATATATTTAAATATGACAGTGAAACGAATGCTAATGGAAATGATGGAAATTTAGAAAACGATAAAGAAGCATCATCAAATATTCTACCCAGGGTTGATCATAATAATAATAATTTATTGGAACGTAATAGCTCATATGAGAAAAAAAAAAAAAAAAACAGAAGAAGAAGAAGAAGAAGAAGAAGAAGAAGAAGAAGAAGAAGAAATATATTATTTAATGAAACATCTATTGCAAGATTAAACAAAAAATTTTTTAATGGATATGCAAAAAGTAGGAATAGTTTAGAATTTAAATTAAAAAAAAGTAAACAAAGAAATAAAAACATTTTAAAAAAAAAAAAAATGAAAAAGAAAAAGAAAAATCAAGTACTTGAAATTTTCAAGGAAGAATTCAAAAAAAATTCGCAAAAGGAATTTTATGATAAGCTAACAAAGGAAATGAAAAATAATAAAAGTACTACAAGTTATGATAATAATAATAATAATAATAATAACCAACTTGTAGAAAGACATATTAATGATAATATAAATGAAGAAAATAAGGAAATCGAAAATGTAAATGAAAATATATATTCTATGGATAATAAAATTGATAGACATATTATACATAGGAATCATTATAATGAGAGCACTCGAAATAAGAAAAGTGAAAAAAATTGTTGTAAATATAGAAATATTAAAAAAATTGAAAATAAAATAACATCAAAATCATTAGTAACGACAAAAGGCAAATTAAAACCTTCGTGGAAGGATAGATTTCGTATGAGAAGAAAAAGAAGGAATTTTTT
>NC_004330.2:990000-992500 GCF_000002765.6 Plasmodium falciparum 3D7 | reverse complement strand
TTGTTGTTATTATTTAACATATTCTTCTCGTCATCCTTTGAATCATTTTTATTTTTTCTTCTATCATAATCAAAGGTGTCCGCCATATAATGGTTGTTATTATTTAGGTTCCTATTAGACACACTTCCAAATATATTTACCTGATCATAATTTCTATTATTCATGGTATAATAATCTTTTATAATTTTTTTTACGTTTATGGTGTTCTGGAGAGATGTATTGTTTGTATCGTTTCGTTCTGAAACATTATTTCGAAAAGGATTAACGTTGCTTCTATCATCATTCTTATGAATGTGATGATTATAATGAATATTATTATTATTATTATTATAAATTATGTTGTTATTATGTATAGTATTTATATTATGCATACTACTTATACTACTCACACTATTTATACTACTCACATTGTTTATACTACTCACATTGTTTATACTACTCACATTGTTTATACTACTCACATTGTTTATACTATTCACACTATTTATACTATTCACACTATTTATTCTATTTATACTATTTATACCATTTGTGCTTGGGTCTTTATTTTCCTTATGCCCATAAGTCACCGAACATTTTCCCGTAACACCATTCTGATCAACTTTATTCATATAAAAACTGTTCCTTCTTTCAAAGCTGTTAATATCATTATTTATACTTCCTTTGTTACCATATGTTTCATAATAAGAATTATTATTTGAAATAATATTATTTTTACATATTTGACGTGTCGTATGTTCAATATTTGGGTAACATATAATGTTATTATTTTCATTATGTACATTCGTCACAATGTTTCTATTTGATTTATTACTTGGTTGGCTTTTCATGTTTTTAAAAAAGCTCTCGCTTGAATAATGAAAATGACTACTCTTATTATTATTATTGTTATTATTATTATTATTATTATTGTTGTTGTTATGGATTTGTGATTTTATAATATTATTTGTATGCGATAAAAATTTATTATGAGTCGTAAAATTATGTTCACATGTATTTATATTATTATTATAATTTAAGTGGTTGTCACCTTTTGAATTATACAAAAGAAATTTCGAAGAAGCATTTCCTTCTTGAATATTTTTATTTGGAGAGTAATTATAATTTTCTACACCATTCATTATATTATTATTATTATTATTATATATAATATTTTTGTAAGGATTCTCTTCCTTTCTATTAATCATATACATATCCATTTCTTCATTCTTATCATTACCACCATTTTGTTTGTTCGTTTTTTTTTTTTTCTTCTTCTCATTCTTATGAACCGGTACGGGGGAAATATCTCCATAAGGATATGAATCACCTGAGGAGCTCTTTGAGCACATGTTATTATTTGTAATAATATCCTTCTCTGAAGTTCTTATCCCAGGTGTATTCAATAGATTATCCTTACTATTTGTATCTACACACATGTTACTATCTACTGATTTATTTTTGCTGCTTTTCTTTTTCTTTGTCTTCCTCGACAAGGAATTATCATCATATATATTGTCATCATATATATTGTCATCATAAATATTATCATCATATATATTGTCACCATAAATATTGTCACCATAAATATTGTCACCATAAATATTGTCACCATAAATATTGTCACCATAAATATTGTCACCATAAATATTGTCACCATAAATATTGTCACCATAAATATTGTCACCATAAATATTGTCATCATAAATATTGTCATCATAAATATTGTCATCATAAATATTATCATTATTATTATTATTATTATCATCTATTAATATATATTCATTTTTTTTTTTTTTCTCGCGAATGTCATTATTTGTACTACATGTAAATTCATTCAAAACATAATCCACTTCATTACTTTTATTAAATATATCCTTTTTGGGGTCATCTATATTTTTATCGGTATTTTGTGTTTTATTTTTTCTTTTTATATTATTTACGTCATAGGGTGATTTTTCTAAATCTACATTTTTCTTAACACTCTTGGGTTTCTTTTTATACACATTATTTAAATTACTATAATCATCAATATCGAAGTAATTTTTATCTAAATAATTTTTATCTAAATAATTTTTATCAAACTTATTTATGACTTCCTTATTTGTATTATCATTTATTGAGTTCATATTATTTTCTTTTTTATAGTTCCCATTTTGTTTTATCGACATATTATTATCACCAATCTTGTTTTTACGGTATATCTTATTATTACATGGAGAATCAACAAACTTACCACTATGCATAACATCATTTAAATGTTCTCCTGTCATATGATCATAATTTACCTTATCATTGTTATCTTCTATAGTTATAATATTTTCATTATTCTTATGACCTCCTGTGAGGTTTCTGATTTTATTTTTATTAGAATTTATATTATAATTATGTATGTTATGTACATGTTTATTATTATGTTCCATATGTAAGTTGCTCGTTTCTTTATCGTCAATAGTATAAGATATTTTATTATTATCTGCATATGATTCGGTATATATATTTACATTATTATTATAATCCT
>NC_004330.2:972500-985000 GCF_000002765.6 Plasmodium falciparum 3D7 | reverse complement strand
GCTCTCTTACCAATTGGAGGAAAATGTAAAGTAAAAACAGAGGGACTTAAATATAACTTAAATTATGAATATTTAAGCTTCGATTCGTTAATCAGTTCATCTAATGAAATTATTCAGAATGAAATTAAAATATCTAACGACACCCCTCTTATTTGGAATTCGCAATTAAAAAATGAGGAATTTTAGTCTGATCGGATAGGGCACTATGGCATAAATATATATATATATTATCATTTTGGCTAGTCAAAAAAAAATAAAATAATAATAAAAATATACAACATATATAAATATGTAAATATATATAATATATATATATTTTTTTTTTGTGTGTCGTATTCCTTTCTTTCATTATAAATATATATATATATATATATATATATATATAAAGACTTAATTAAAGAGAATTAAAAATAGTTTATTTTTGTTTATATTATAATTTAAATGAATTATAACAAAAAGATTGAATTAAAATGTACTGTAACAAAAACAAATATGACATGGTCAGGAAAAAAATTGGCGACAAGCCAAATTTTTTTTTTTTTTTTTTTTTTTTTTTTTAAATAAAAATAAATGGTTAGCTTAAATATATACATATATATATATATATATATATATATATATATATATATAACATACAAATGTGTTTTTTTTTTTTTTTTAAAAACTTTACATAAAGGGAATTTCCGTATATACTTCATTTTTATTCTTAGATTTATGTTTGACCTTTTTGTTTTCAAATGTTTGCTCAAAATTGGTATCGTGTTCATAGCTGAATGTATTAGTTTTGTTAAGTTTGGTGTGCAGATTATGTTGATTTAAATGATATTCTCCATAAGAATTATCCTTTTTGAGTTGTTGTTCACTTACATTTTGTGATGTTTGAATATATATATCAATTGTAAATGGATAAATATTAACTTCTTTTTGGTGTGGTATGTCTAATGATAACAATGCATTGGAAACTTCAATGTGGAATGTTGAGCTATCTGGAACAAATAGTTTTTCTTTTGAATTATCTTTTTTACTTTTACATATATGATAAAGATTATTTAACGTTCTTTGATCTATATATTTTTTAGGTATAATATCTGTTTGGATAGTATGTAATAATATATTATGTCTTCTTATTAATAAAGAGAGTAATTTCGGTGATTGTGTTTTTTTAAAAGCTTGACTTATTAAATTGATATATATTGGTAAGAAATTAAATATACATTGGGAACTTAAAAAGCTTGTAATTGCTATAGGCATCCATAAAATTCCTCTTATATCAATACCATCATTTATTATACTTTCTTTTAAATGTACAAATAATTTATCAACATTTTCAACATAATCTAATTTCCCTGCTGCAATTAAAGCATATGCACATAGATATTTGTTAATTATATAATTATTTTTTTTAATATTCTCTTTATTTTTTAATATATTTGTATTGTTATTACACATATTATTATGATAATAATTTTGTGCATTGTTATGATAATAATTTTGTTCATTGTTATGATAATAATTTTGTTCATTGTTATGATAATAATTTTGTTCATTATTAACATTTTTGCTTACTTTTAAATAATTTTGTGATTGTATATACCTTCTGTTTTCCTTTTTTTTTTTAAAATCGATAATTTTCAGTTGTGCAGTAATATTAAATTTTTTTTCTCTTTCAATTAAATAATGGTTAATTTTTTCATAAGACATTTTTAATAATTCAATATCACGTATTCTTACTTTTGAGAATGCATAAATAATTTTAATAATATCGATAGATGAAAATTTATTAAAATGCCATTTCATATAATCACAAATGGTTTCATAAAAGCTTACATCTTCTAATGAAGCATCAGCATATGTATTTACGATAATACTAATTTCATTACATGTATACTTTTGAATATTATTTTGAACATATTTGGCTAGCATAAACATACAAAATTCATCAATATATTTACAAGTTCCAATGGTAAATATAAAATTTGTAACTAGTAAAGGAGGAATTAATTCTAAATTTTCACATATTAAATCAGAGTGTGCATATAATATATTATTATCTATATGACCAAATATATATTTCATAATATATATTAACAATATTTTTGATATTAGTATATTTTTAATTGTATATAATTTCTTTTGTAAATAAATATAATTTCTCTTACTAAGTTGAATACTTTTATTTTCATAATCTATTATATTGTTTATAATGGAAGCATTATTATTAATTGTTACTTCTCCGTTTTTTAAATAATCATTTTTTGAAATATCATAAAAATTTCTATTAACATCATCATCATCGTATATATTATCTGGATTAATAAAATTATTATGATTATCATTTTGATCTCTTTTAATATTTTCAATATTACATGTGTGTGATTCATTTAACGAATTTGTAATTACGTGATCAAGATTGATTTCTGTTTGTGGATAATTTTTATTCTGTTCATTCATCTTGTTATATGTTTGTTTTGTATTATTTTCATGATTATGATAGAAGTTATATGAATTGCTCCCTAGGACACTATCACAATTATTATTATAAATAATATTTTCATTGTTATTATTATAAATAATATTTTCATTGTTATGATTATCCCCAATATTATTATCATTATTATTATTATTATTATTATTATTGTTTGTAATTTTATTTATGAGGTTCATATAATTCGACAATGTTTCCACTATACTTATATAGTACTCCTTATTCTTAATTTCATTAAGGGTCATTATTAAAAGATAATCATATAAATATATAAAAGATATATTATTTCTTTTTGAACAGATAGTTTTGTAAATATTTGTAAACATGTCCATAAATATTCTTTTATTTATATATTCTTTATTTTTATAAATAATTTTGTTATTTGTATTATCATGATTATTATTTTTTATGATATTATTTTTTTCTGTAGAAAAGGATATATTATTGTGATGTAATAAAGTTAATATAATTAATAAATTTTTAATATCTTGAGAATTTAATAACTTGTAATTCATTTTTTTTATTACATCTATAAATATATCTTTATTATATCTATGGACATCATGAAGAAATATATTACTATTAATATAATAAGAAATATTTTGTGTATTCATTTTACAATTTTCTCTTTTTTCTATATCCATATAAGTAATTGGAAAAAATATATGATAATGGATATAATTTTTATGAACAATTTTATCTTTATAATTCCATATATCACATTTTTTTATATGCGTAATAAATTTATATACATCATTATCAAAAACATATTGTAAGCATTTATTTTTATCTTTATTTTTAAGTATCTCTTCTTTATTTATTTTCGCCTTTTCAATATTATGTATGTAATATATATTTTGTTGTCCATATTTTTGATCACCACAATATCTATTCGTCTGGTTCCAGATATTATAATGATTATTATTAAAATTAGCAAAATTTTTAAAATTATTATTATTATTATTATCACCTTGTAGAGGTGGTTTATTTTCATGGAATATATTTTTAGATTTTATAAAATGAAAAAGCTGAACGTTATTTGATATATATTTTATTATATAAGCTTTTTCGAACATCTCCTTCCTTGAACATTCTTTCTGATGATTCTTACAATTAATTAAATATTTATAATCATTGAATATATCGTCTATATTTGTTTTGTCATAGTTATAAAAAAAATATTCTAAATCCTTTTCATCCTTAATATCTTCAATATTTTTACAACAATTCACATCATATTTTTTCTTTTCTACACGGGTATAATTATTCTTACCAAAGGAATAATATATATCACCAAAATTTTCTTTTACATTTTTAATATTTCTATATTTATATGTGTACCTCAAATACGTGCTTCTTATCATATTAAAAAATACAGCATACAGAAAAAAAACACACACACATAATATACATACATATATATAATATATATTATATATATATATATATATATGTGGCGAGAATATTTTACCTAGAGAAATTTCTATTTATATAACATGTAACATTATTAATATGGATATAATATATTGTTAATATATGTACAACGTAAAAAATTACATATATAAAAAATATACGTATATATAAATATATACATATATATATATACATATATATAATATAATTCTTTTAGTTTTATCTTCCCTTTTAATATAAAAAGAATTAAATAAAAAAATAAGTATGGAACTTCCTTTTTATAGAATATATCATAAATTAAAAATAAATATATAAAGAGGCAGATATTCATTCAACATATAATTATATATTACAAAAAAAAAAAAAAAAAAATGAATTTTTTTATAGGTAAAAATTTTATAACATGAAAATATACCTATGGGGTCAAGAAATATAATGCTGTGTATATTATTATATATACATATATAAACAATTGTGTATAAATATTATTAAATATTTCAGATTATATTCCTTTTATATTTTTAATAATACTATTAAATTTTTTTTTTTTTGAATGATTTATGTATTTAATAATTCACTTAATTAGAACTATTGATATGATATATTATCCATAAAATAAAATAAAATAAAACAAAACAAAACAAAACAAAACAAAACAAAATATTTTGTATAATTATAATAATATTATATGAAGAACATTAATTTAATCCATAAAAATATATATATATATATATATATATATATATATATATATTATATGTATATTTTTATGTAAATATATTCTATCAGCTTTTCAAGGTTTAGTTGTTTTTATTTTTATATATTTGTTAGTTTACCTGATGTTTTTTTGAGATTTCATTTTTTCTCCTAAAATTATTTATTAAATAAAAATAAAGTATAATAATATATTATATATATATGTATATATTTTATTCATTTATATTTTCCATTTCTTTTTGTTTTGTTTCATTTTGTTATGTTTTTTTATTTTTTTATTTTTTTATTTTTTTATTTTTTTATTTTTTTAATCTTTTATTTTTTATTTTTTTATTTTTTTATATTTTTATTTTTTTATATTTTTATTTTTTTATATTTTTATTTTTTTATTTTTTTATTTTTTTGAGTAATCTTTAAAAAATGGATGGTAAAATAAAATGTAATATAAAATTGAAGCGTCCCAAAAAAGATGATATAAATGAAAATCGGCATAAAATAAACGAACATGTATTGAATATTTTTAAAAAGAAAGAAGAGGATGAAGAAAACGAATTAAAAGATGAAGATCGAATAGAGCATATAAAATGTATAAAAGAAGGGAAAATTTTGATTGATATAGAAAAACAAAAAGAAAATCCAAAGGATCATTTATATTTAAATTTTTTAAATAATTTAGAAAATAAATTAAATCGTATACAAAATAAAAAAGAAATCATATATTTAAATTTTCCAAAGAAATGTAATAATAATAATATAAAAAATAATATGTCCGATGAATCTGATCATCATCAGGATGTCAACTCATCAATCCATTCTAATGATAGCGAATCAAGCGAAAAGGACTCAGATATCGAAATAAGAGATTTATCAAGTTTTATCATACATAAGGATAAAAATAATTTAAAATTAAATGAGGAAAAAGAAAATGGGGAATTAAAAAATAATATTGATAATGATAATATACAAGACAATAATCAAATGAAAACACAACATCAAAATTTTGATCATACATATAATATGGACGATACAAATAATGATGACCTTTCCACAAATAATCTCACACATTTATACAATGTAACGGAAAAAAATTTAACATTCAAAAGAAAAATATTTTTAGATAAATTCAATAAACATGATAAAGAAGTACTTATAAAAAACGAAATCAATTTATATGACGATTTTAAAGAACACAATATAAAAATTGATAATTACGGAAAATATATTTTAAAAAAAATGGGATATAAGGAAGATGTATACAATGAATATATTAATAAATATTATAATGAATACAGTGAACAAAATTATTTTGACAAGATCTATAATAATTTACAATCAAGAGATTTCCGTTTCACAGGTGTAGGGGCAGAAGAAGAGATGAAGCAAAATATGGAGAGTATAAAAAAGGGGGATTCAAATCATGAGCTCAAGGGGAAAAACTCTCAAAAGACTGACGACAGTGATTATAAGAATGATAAATCTAAAATATATAATAAATCTAAAAAATATAATAAATATGATAAATATGATAAATATAATAAATATAATAAATATGATAAATATGATAAATATGATAAATATGATAAATATGATAAATATAATAAATATGATAAATATAATAAATATGATAAATATGATAAATATGATAAATATGATAAATATAATGCCTCATATAGTAGTACATCTAAAAAGGAAAGCTCCAACACAGAAGAACGTAGTCTGAATAGCCTTGATGATCAAGATAATTCATCCTATTTATCAGATAATCCAAATTATAAAACAAATAAACATACTAAACATAGAAAAGATAAATATAAATTAACCAGTACAAGTAACTCAACTAATAGTTCTCATAATAATTATGATTATATAAAAAAAAAAAAAACAAATAATAGAATAGAAGAACACAAATATTCATCTGACAAATTAAATTATGATAATGATGATAAGAATTATGTTTTTTTTGAAGGGTTGATAGTAAAAATAAATTTAGAAACACATGAATTTTATAAAAGGAAAGGTATTGTTTTATATAAAATAAAAAAAGAAAAAGCAGAGAATGAAAAAAAAACAAAAAATACACATACATATATATACGGATTATTAATATTTAAACATTATAAATATATTCTTCCATATAAACATATTATTAAAGATAAATTAAAAAATATGAAACATAATTTTTATACACAACAAGAAAATAAAGATATATGGACACATTTTATTAATCAATTAAACATAAAAAATAAATCATATAATCATAATAATTATTCAGATCATGATACAAATCAACATTTTCATATTTCACATATTAAATCCAACTATTTAGAAACAACAATAAATCAAGATGTAAGCAAATGTAAAATAGTAAATAAAAATTTAAAACATCCAATGAAAGGAGATAATTTGTATAAAGAAATTGTTGAATTAAAAAAAATCAAATCAAATCATGCTTATGTACAAATCAGGAAAAAGTATATTATGAAAGTATCCCTGGATGACGTTTGTCAATATGTATGAATGTATATATATATATATATATATATATATATCATTTATTTATTTATTTAATATATATTATATATATATCACTATATTTTTTTATGTTATTAATTTTTTTGTTAACCTGTAAATATATACATATATATATATATATACATATATATTTATTATATATTTATTATATATTTATTTATTTATGTGCCTTATTAAAAAATGTCTTGTGACATTTATTTTTTGTTTCCTTATCTATATTTTAAAAATAACAAAACAATAATGTTTTTTTAATTTTTAAATAACTCTACTTTTTATTTTTTTGTCATAAACTTGTATGAAACAAATTTGTTATATATATTTTTGAATATTATTTTGTAATATATCATGTAATTATATTCTTTAAGCATGTTATCTTTTCATATATATATATATATATATATATATATGTCTAAATTATTACTTCGTTTTGCTTCCTCAAATAAAGTATTCATTATATGACCCTTCGCAAATTATAGACAATTTTATTCTGCATATATTATATCATTATTTTTAATTTATGATAGTTTAATTTTTTCTCTTTTTTCCATAATTACATTTGTGTCAAAATTTTATGGTAAAAAAAAAAAAAAAAAAAAAAAAAAAAATTAGGAAAAGAGTTGAATTTTTTTTTTAAACTGACATATTATAAAAAATAATCATTTTATAATATATAAAAATAAAATATAGTGTAACAAAAATATATAGAAATATATAAAATATATAAAAATATATATATAAGGATAGAAATAAGAAGAAAAATAATTCTAGTAAAGATTCAAAATAAACAAATGATAATATAATAGAATTATAAAATATTATTAAAACATTTAGCACCATGAACTAAAAAAAAAAAAAAATAATAAATAAATAAATAAATAAATGAAATGATAAAAATCTACATAATATAACAGCATTTAAGGGTTCCCCTTTTTTTTTTTAATTAAATGATAAAAAAAAAAAAATTCAAACAATAACATAAAAAAATATAAACCATTGGGAAAGGGTGCACATATATATATATATATATATATGCAATATATACCTATGAATAAACAAAAAAAAAAAAAAAATAAAAAAAATACACATATATTATAATGAAAAAAATACATATTTTTAATTGTACAATACATACATATATATATATATATTTATATTTATATATTTATATGTATATCATCAACGTGAATGATCAGTATTTATACATATTAACATGCTTTTAAAAAAAACATTTTTTCATTTTTATTAATTTCTTTTCAATTTTCATTCTGTTCAAAATTAAGGGCAACTTTTGAAAAGTCATTTGTCTTCCTTGTTGTATATACCATTCAACGTCGTCATAATTCGAAACACTAATTAACTTGAAATGTTTTAAATAAAGTCTCTTGGGATGTAACGTTATATCTCCATTATAATTCTATAAAAAAAAAAAAAAAAAATATATATATATATATATATATATATATATATATATATATATTTATTTATTTATATGTTCATATTTGTATGTACACATAAACCAAACATTTTTTTAATTATTTACAAAAAAAAAAAAAAAAAAAAAAATTTTAATTTATGGATAAAAAATTTTGCAATACAATTTTTTAGAAATCATCTTTTATATTTACCTGCATTGCTATCGATCCAGCATTCAGCCCTCTTATGGTTGGTGATAAATCAAGTAATGCCATTAGTCTTAATATATATCTCATATTTTCTTTAAATAATATTTCCATAGATGACATTAGAAATCCTGCTCTCCAATTTCCCGAACTTCCTCTCCACTTAACCGGCTTACCAGCTTCACCATGCACACGAACTCCAGTAAATGGAAAGACGTGTGGATTAACTTGTGATACAATTTTATATTTTACAGATAATATTTGATTTAAATTGTGTGCAGGGATATCACTTTTTAATGAACCATCATGAAAATACATATTTTTAAATTGAACACTATTTATTATAGTATACTCTTCATTCAATAAATTGATATTCCTATATTCATTAATATCAATATATTTATTACTTAAATTACCATTTTCATAAGTCTTTTCAATTAACATATTTTCATTCTCCCAATTATCTGTTAATACCGTTCCCTTTTTTTCTATACTTACTGTATCCTTATTATTTTTTTTTTTCTTCTTTATTTTTTCTTTATCCAATATATCCCCTCCATCAATTTCATTTCCTAATACTCGATTTATACATATATCGTCTTGATCTTCTAATTCATCATCATCATCATCATCATCATCATCATCATCATCATCATCATTCACATCACAATTATCATCACATGTGTTATAATCATTCATGTCATTTTTATTAATGTTATCCTTTTTCTTCTTTTCTTCTCTTAGGACAAGCAAATCATTTTTATCTCCCTTATGGACCACCAAGCTATCTTGAAAATCCATAGTATTATTATGATCATCATTATTATTATTTATTATTTTTTTTTTTTTTTTTGATTTTTCTCCTGTACTGTTCAGGTCATTATTTGATACAAAAAAGCTAGCTATCGTTTCATTATCATTATTTTTTATATTATTTTTTGATAATATATGATGGTTTTTTTTCCCTATAAATTCGACTTCTCCATTATTTTGCATATAATCTTTATTTATATTATTATTAATTGGTTTATTAATGAATTCATTTTCCAAAATGGTTTTACTTAAAATATATTCTTCCTTCATACAAGTATCGATAGTAGCACATGAAGAATTTTTATTTTCATAATTATGTACATTATTAGAAATGGCTTGTTGTGGTTCATTTAAATTTTTCTGTTCATCATCTAGATTGATATTACTATTAAAATAATGATTACTATTACTATAATTATGTTTCCAAGTATCATGATTATTACAAGTTTTTTCACTTTTGATATCTGAACTTTCTAAACTCCTTGATAGAGCTAATCCATCTGAATCCTCTTTTAAGAGAATTCTATTTTTATATAAAGTATTACTATTCAAAATAAGTTTGCTATTATTTACTTCTTTTATAGACATAAATCTATACACATTTTCTTTGTTATATTTTTTTTCTAACAATTTGAAAGGTTGTAATAAATATGGAAAAGAGCAGCTAGCCAAAACTGCCGTATAGATTAAAACATTTGGAGAGTTCATATAATTTAGTACTATATGTCCATCTTCATCACAACTAAAATTATTATTTTCACATTCCGCTCTAGTAACTGTAATATTTAAAACTAAATTTGTTTTTATAAAAGCTTCAAGAAATGTCATATCACCATATAAATTATAAATAAGTTTAACAATCTTATCGATATCATAAAAATTTCCTTTTTTATAAATATTAAAAAATGAATAAAACCAATTTTCTGAGGAAAAGCAAGAAACTATATTATAAATAAAATTAATATTAAATTCATCTAACAATTCATTATTTGTTCGAGTACAAATCCAAGCTGCAACAATACTACCAGCAGATGTCCCACAAATTATTTGTGGTAAAATATTATCTTCAAAATTTTCAACAAAATCGTTTTCATTATTTTTGGTAAGTGGGAAATTCCCATTCTTATTAGGTTGTTCAGAATCCTTATAAATTTTATTTAGACTATCAAATAATAAATTTTTTTGTTTTTCTTTCAAATTATCAGGATTCATATTTATGTCTTTCTTATTAAATTTAAGGTTTCCATCTTGTTTAATGGGAACCTTGTTATTATTTATATTACTACTTCCATTACGATTCGTAATATTATTACATAATATGTTAAAGTTCATTATTGATTTTTTTTTCTTATCCTTGATATTATTATGCTGTTTCAATTTTATCATGGGATCTGTACAAAAGAGGTTAATATCTTCACATATGGAAGAGTGATAGACACTAGTATTAGAAGATGAGGAATTATCATAATGGAAATCATTATGATCACCACAATTATTGTTGTAATTATCAAAATTATTGTTGTAATTATCAAAATTGTTGTTGTAATTATCAAAATTGTTGTTGTAATTATCAAAATTGTTGTAGTAATTATCACAATTATTGTTGTAATTATCAAAATTGTTTTTGTTATCATCACGATTATTATTATAATCATCACCATTATTATTATTATAATCATAATATTCCTTTTGATTATCTTGTATATTTTTTTTTATACCTTGTTTGATACGATTAATATATTTTTTTTTGTTTTGTTTTTTTTTGTCCGAATCTCCTGATGACAGTTTTTTTTCATTGTTACTGTTACTCTTTAATATAATATATTTTTTTTTTTTATCTTGACTGTCCTTATGTATATCCTTCTTATTAATGTCATTACTAATATCATTTCCGTGACTGTTTCTGGGTAACATTTCTTCCTTTATTTTTTTCTGCGTCGTAAGTTTCTTAGCGTAGTGATTAAAATAATCTGCATTTATTGAAGATTTTAAAAAGACTTCTAAGACACCGAAATGATGTAGACCTAGAATTGCTCCTCCGCTTAAAAACAATGCAGTATTTCCCCATTGTCTAAATATATCTTTAAAATATTTTTTGATAACTAAATATTCATCTGAGAACTTATAATTGATATTTATTTGCTTTTGTTGTTCTATATAATTTTCTAAAAAATTTAATCCATTCATTACATTATTAATAAATTCAGTTACTATTAAATGAGGTATTGAATATGTTTTACAATAATATTTTTCTTGAAATATTCCTTTGATTCTTGGTGAAGTAGCTATTTTGATATCTTCTAAAAGTAATAAAATATCTTTATTTAATAAATTCGTTTGTATACTTTCTGATGTTTTTTTTAATAAATGAACATCATAAATATTAATATAATCATCATTTTCATTTATATGTACTGTTTTTCCTGTTAATACATCCATACTATAAGCATATTTTATATAATCATCATAATTATTACAAGTATTCATTAAATGCTCTATTTGAAATATACTATCATCTTTTTCATTCTTATTAAGTATGGGTTCATCATCATTATTAATGTTATCGTTATACTTCCTCTTGTTCGATGATGATGATGATGATGATGATGGTGTCTTGCCATTTCTCTTTTTTCGAACGAAAAAATGGAAATCTTTATATTTTGTTATCATCCAAAATGATGTATTTTCAAAAAAATATATAAAAAAACGAATCAATAAATATATAAATGCATTTAAAGAAAATACAATCATCAATATTACAAATATAGGCAACTTTAAAAAATAATGTGCACTCCAATTTTCATAGTTCAACTTCTTGCTCTTTTTCTTCCTGTTATTCTTTAAAGAATCTAAACTAAACTCTGGAGTTTTCATCGTATATTATATGAGGATGAATAATCGGAATCTTTTACAAAGTGCAG